>NC_090646.1:359667136-359967136 GCF_040937935.1 Hyperolius riggenbachi
AGCTTGCTGAGGTGTAAATAAGGTTATAAGATCTGGTGCAGTGGGTATTTTCCTTTCTTTATTTTGTAAAAAGTATGTTTTATACAACATTTTTTAAGCATAGTTAGGTCTTAAAATATTGTATCAGAAATACAAAATGTCTGTACTAGGTTATAAATGCTTGATCTCAGTATTCTTCAATAGTACCTTACTGGCGTCCACGTTTTGCAATAGACATAGCAGTTATATACAAAGTGGGTCAGTCCTTTGCATCTTAGTTGGGTCCAGCCCTTTTTTAGTGGTGTTTGCCTTGTGAGGTCATTGGAATGATAACAGTTTTGTCATGGGACCATACTTCCTACATATACTAACCACCTGAAAGAAAACATCTGATTAGCACTTAATCTAACAATAAAAACAACACCACTTGTTGTGATTTAAATGGCCCTTTGTTAGGATTAAAATGAGTATGACAATAAAAGGTTACACATACTGTAGTTCAAACATCAACAACATATACTCCACTTAACAAAAACCTTATCACTATACTTCGTCCATCAGGTCCCGCATAGGGATCAAAACTATTAAAACGCTGACTGTACATCCACAGAGTTGGTGTCACTACCCGCATAAAGGACCAGCAACAGATAACATATGAGGGAGTGAGGGCGGAGTTTGCCTTGTGGCTGTCAGACTGCTGTAGACTCTTAAGTGAGCCCCAGATAAGTAACCGCCACCCTTACTGCTTTGGACCAGAGCTGGCTGACAGAATGCTAGCACCAATCACAGCTAAGCTTGCCTTAAACATCTGCCTAGTTACCCTAACCTCTGCTTAAGAGTTTTAGCAACCGCAGCTATAAGGAAAAAGAAGAGAAAGACAGAGGGGAGGAAAATACCTCAGGAGAAAAACGTGTATGATTATATGACATACACCAGTATTAGGGGGATTTTCTTCAATTACCCTAAATCGCATTAAAATAATGAAGAGGGGAAAGATGGCCCCATGTTAGTCAATTTCTAAATGCTTCCCTGTCATTCTCTAGTGCCCACTAATCCAACCAGACAAAACCACATTGCATTTAACTTGCATGGACTTGGATGAGTCCATTGTGAAATTGATGACAAATGTTTTCTTTATTCACATGAAAGAATTTAAAATCGTTCTCGTCAGAAAATCGAATGCAAGTAGAAAATGCCGATCACTAACTCGAATGATCATCTGCATTGAATCATTTACTTGATCATTTCAAAGATCACATTATGTATGCCCATCTTTGGTGTTCTCACAACATGCTATGCCTAACCACACTGACACAGGATCTGTAAATAAAAATCTTTGCTTTTGGGAAAAGACAAAGACCAATTCACTTGTGCCATGGGATAGGTCAGCCATTTGCTGTAGAGGTTTTGCTGTCAAAAGAACACATATCAATGATACATTAGATCAAAGGAAACAAATCTCCTTATTTAAGTTTTGATTGACCTTTTTTGAGATTGTTGATAAGGTGGGCAAAACCTTCTTCACCCGTGTGAAATTTAGTTGCACGTTCACCAGGAGCCTGATTTTCCACACAGTCATTGATTACGCTATCTATAGCAGACTACAATCCCTTAAGCCAGTCTTACATGTAACCTGCAAGTCAAGACAGAGTGTAGACAGAGGCGCTTGACCCAGAGCTAGACCTACTGCTGTGTTTCTCCTAACTTGATTGCCTGATGAAGTGAGAGTTTTGCCCGTGAAACGCGTTGCATACCTGGAGAGTCCCCAATAAATAGTAGTGTTATAATTTAACGGCTTATTGGCTGGTCTGTTTTTTACCTGAGGGAGGTGTGTCCACCTGCATCCCTCCTTTTAAGCGGATTTTAATTATTTTATACTTGTTGGCGCCTCTGTTATTCTTGCTTTTGCTGCTGAACAGTCCACCCTTGGTGGAGGGGTGTATCCCCAATTTTTTCTACCTACAGAAAGCGACTTTTTAATACCCGAGTGGGGTCAGGTCCTAATCATCCCCACCGGCTGTTCCAGTGGTTACCTTTGCGGTAACCCAGACTTGTGAGTACATCTATCATTTGCTTTTATTTCATCTCCATTTGATCCTGACATACTGCACCATATTGGGCTCATGGTCTCATTTTTCGTCTTTTCAAAGCTATCTAATCTATTAAAAACATCTTATGGTGTATGACCACTACTCGTACTACTATATGCATTTTTGCAGCACAAGTTACAAGCCTCAGTCACACCATTGTTTAGCTGCTCTCAGGCATCAGGAGCAGTTGATTAGAGGTGGATTCTATTAATGAGTCATAATTAATATATTTAAATTGCTGAAACACTGGTGATGTTTCAGGATGAACTTAAATGATGTCAAATTAAAAGAAAAATCATGGAGCTAATAAAAATGCTAAGTGATAACCAACTAGAAAATGGTCCATTTCATAGAATGGACCACAGTGTATCAATGGACATGTGGACAGATCCTATTCTAAGCATAGGATCCTTTGCAGCAATGGTAATAAGCATATGCAAAACACTTCATTGTTTTCTTTTAAAGCCCAATGTCAAGGGTGAAACACATTTTAGATTTGGATAGTGTGGTTACTTAGAACTTCTTTTAGGGATTTATTTCTGTTATGTCCCAATTTTGATGATATACCATCACTTACTGTCCTAACAGGAGATGGGAAAAACAGAGATAACCTAAAACTAGTAAGCAAAAAACTTCTGCACTCCTTCCATAAGAGCCATAAGGGCCTGTTTCTACTACTGCGAATTTGCAGCGTTTCCCCCACATGCGATTAGGACAGGGAAACACAATCTATTAAAAACAATAAGCTGCTGTCCGAATCACATGTGGGGAAAAATGCGCGAGATGCTGCAGATTTTCACATCACATAAGTAAATCCCTCTAGCCATGCAGGGGTTAGGATGCATCTCCCATACAGCTGTGCTGGCATCATGTCTTGCAAGACACATGCCGGCACTAAGTAGAAACGAGCCCTATGGCTTCTTTCCTATACCTAATTTCTGCTAGCAAATTTTTGCCTACATGAGTACTGCCATCTTGCTTCGGATATTAGCAATATGCACAGCAGTTTGGGAAGTTCCATGCATTCTCGCTTTTTCTCTGCGCAGTGATAACAGTTTGTTGTCTGAAGAATTTGTTAGTGCAAAGAAAACTAAAGACGTTTCAGCTGGATACCTTTTTCTGTTCTGGAACACATTTCACCACTTCTAAAGAGAAACCTTCCAGTTCTAGAGAGGTTGAGTGGATTGCTATAAACGAATGCATCACTGTCTGTAGTGTATGGTATTGACCTTATGTTGTGAGCTCAGTTTAAGGGATAGTAATGAGAATTGTTCATGATATGTGCATAGCTTAGTGCCTGGCACTCCCACAAAATTACCCCCTTAACACCAGGGCCGGAGCTACTATAGGAAAAAATAGGCAATTGCCCCAGGGCCCCAGAGCTTGTAGGGGCCCCCAAGGTGTCCCTCTCCATCTTAACTGTTGCTCCCCAGGGACTCTGCAGAGTCTGTCAAGTTGGGAGGTGATTGGGGAAGGGTCAGCAACCAGCTCAGGGGCCCAGGAGGGAAATTTGGCTGCAAAAAGGGCCTCTAATGGCGCTTTTTGGTCAGGGGGTGTCTGTTGGGGGGCCCCCAGGCTAATTTTGCCCTAGGGTCCAATTGTTACTTGAACCGGCCCTGCTTAACACTAAATAATAAAAACCAGGACTGCTTCTTAACGATGGAATTATTTATTAAGGCCAAAGCAGCCCTTAATTTATAATAACAAAATAACTCTGTATAAAATATATATAACTTTAATATGTACAACAACAACAACAACTGTAAACATATTAAGGGCAAGAGCTCCGGGATATTTTATTCAAAGTAAAACAAACCACCTTTTTGCAATGCAGCCTGCAGTCTGCTGGCCCCCGCCGCATGGACCGGCTCAGGGACAGCTGCATGCCTGATCCTCACCATTTCTCTTAGCAGACACCCTTCGTTAACCTTCAAACCAGAGATGGGAAGATTTTAATTGCCCCCACCATCATTAATTGTAACCAACCTCCGGAGCCCTACACCCCTCAAGCTGCAATGACATAACCACCACCACCACCAACATATAGCACCAAAACAAACACCATAAAGGAGGGAGGGTGGGTGGGAAACACGTTCCTCTCTCCAAGAGCCTACCCCTTAATGCACTCTCCCGGCCACTGTGAAACCCCATCCACTCCTGAAATTAACCCCCTGCCTGCCAAGCTAGCTCCTATCATGGGGTCCTCCACTCTATTGCGCCACACTACTGATGCTGCAGGCCATGCTGTATATACACAGTAAAGCATAACTTACTGTACAATATGCTAGCCAGTGGGATGCAGAGGTTGCAACCACACCAGGGCCCTTGGGCCAAAGGGGCCAACCTTTATCCATACTATTAGCTTTCCATTAGTGCTATGCAGGTAATGGACACCTCTGTATGTGTATTAAATAGTGGTAATCCTTAAAGAAAACATGAACTGAAAATTAAAAGTCAAAATAAGCATACACAAGTCATACTTACCTTCCATGTAGTCTACACCTCAGTGTCTTTCTCCTGTCCCGCGTCCTGTTTGTTCACTGTGATCAAGGGAATTTTCCGTCCTCCATTTTGAAAATGGCCATTACCCATAACAGCTTTCTGGTCAGCACACAGTTAAACTGTAACATTTGAAACATGGACATTACCTGGTACATCAGTTTTCCTCTCAGCTATAACTGACAGCAACTGATATTTTACTGACAGCAACTGATATATTTCAGATCTGACAAAATATTGTCAGAACTGGAAGGGATTATTGTCAGAAGAAAATGGTGAGCTTCTGAGAGGAACTGATGGCAAGGTAACTATGTAATGTTCATTTGAAGTTACCTCATGTGTTTATTTTAAATTTTTTTACTCAGTACAGGTTCTCTTTAAGAAGCTATTTTCTTACTCTGACACCTCTGACACTGCAACTGCTTTGGAGCTCCATATCAATAGAGTGCTTGGGGCCCCATGTAAAACTCGCACTGGGGCCCCAAGCTCCTTAGTTACGCCACTGATGCTAGCACTACATTAATACTGGAAATCATCATAATAATGATTGTTACAACTGTTATTATTTGCAGCTTGTACAGAGTTCTCATGAAAAGCACAGTCACACTTCAAGGAATGTGCCAAGAATTAAAGATGGCAAAACAATGCCATAGCGACTACCAGCAAAATAATATTTCCCCAGGAGACGATGTGTGTTCTTCTTTTCAGGTGACAAAATAAAGGTCATTTTCATAAGAGTTTAAGCACTATTGAAATGCTAATAGCTGAATGGATTTTATACCTCAATTACTGACTGTACTCTGTACAGCATGCAGCAAATAAAATACAAAAGAAGAAAGAGAATTCCCTTGTTTTAGACATATTAGCTACCCAATCTTGTGATCGCATTTCTGTGCTATGTAAGATAAACAGTTGAGGTATTGCCTGGCACTGTGTAAGGAATATGTGTATATTTATTGGAGGATTACTGTACTTTCTTCTCTGGCCCGTATTTTCCAGCTAGGTTCGGGCATGAATGCTGGCAGACAGAATTGTTTAAACCTTTTGTTTGCATAATGATACAGTTGCTAGAAAGGGCTTACCATATCCGAGCTCAGAAGAATATGAAGCGCTTTGTTTTATCCCAGTGTTCCCCAAGTACAGATAGACACAGCAAGAGAGTTAAATGAAAACTATGGTCTGACTCTTTCTACATATTCTTATAATGTACATATACATGAAAAGGATTACCTCAGTGTAAAGTCTCTTATTCTAGTGCATTCATTTTCTCTGAAGTGTTGTCATGTGTAATTCCTATATGAATATGTATACAAGGATGGTCATATTTTCTCATTTCATACACAGGCACTGTTTATGAAATTCGGCCTCTCTCACTGTAAATTTGCATGTTAGCTGCTCCAGTGCACTGGCTGGACACTTCCTAGCATTCGGCACATGCATGGGAAATGCAGTCCTCCTATGGAGTGAAATCTGAGTGCGGCCGTTGCTGTGCTCAGACACATTTTTTTGTTAAAAAAAACTCGCAACAGGTAGTGGCTGAGCATGGCTGTGGCTGCCCTCAAATGTGACTGTGGTGGTGTTACAAAAGTTGCCATTCAGCTGCATGAAACGGCAGTTGAAAGGCACTCATGAATGGCAGCTGGAAAGTTGAACTGCCCAACAAGTGCACGGTTTAGCTTCCTGAAAGGGGCCTAATAGTGCTGTACCCCAATTGTACCATACAATTCCTCAACCTCTCAGAAATGCTTACTGTATATGATGTCAACAGTGGTAGAATGGGCAGCAGTACCAACATAAAAAAAGATAGTAAAAAACTTGTTGGTTATTCTTGGCATTAGCAGTGCCTGCTTGTGGCCCCCACTTTTTTGCTAATCCATTATGAACCAGCTTGAGACAACACTGCCTGAGATGGTCAGATAATGCTTCCAGGGTGTGTATCAACATTTAAAAGTTAACCCCCCAACATACCGTACATTTACCATTGAGTATTTGTGCCTAAATGGGGGGGGGGGGGGGATGAGGAGGTGTTTGGTAGCTAGCACAGTAATTAGTGTTAGAATATGTTAGTGTTAGTGTTAGAATATGCTTCTGCTCGATTTGTAGAAAGCTGGGGCAAACAGGTCAAAATGTTTAGGATTTGTTTGGAAGGCTCTAAATCAGTACATAATTGCAGTCAGTATATAAGAATTCAGTTTTTTCAGACCACTAGAGGGCAACTGTGGAAACCAAATATAACAAAATTGCCCAAGACGCCCAAAAAATTCAGATCATAGATATTATCAGTGGCATAGCTACAGACCTCTGGGTCCAAATGCGGAATTTGGATGTCCCCCTTCCTCGCCAATTACTAGCGACCACACCACCAACAATCAAACAGAGGCCTCAAACAAATTCCCGTCAATAATGGAAGAAAACTTATATAATAAATCTGTAAACTAAATGACTTTTTGAGTTTTAGATGGCCACAAATTTGTGCCAGGCATTATATGAGCGGAAGTTGTCCGTGAAACTGTCAGGCTACAATCTGTGTGTATGTGCCACTAATCCTTTAATAGATAAATAAACTTTTTCTCAAGTGCCTAGCATTGTTCTACTGTTACTGGTTTGTACCTCACCATGAGCATGGGTTTACAGGCCTTAAAGTGGACCCCCCACTGGATATATTGTCTAGTGCAGCATCTTGTCTCCAGGGGCGTAGCAATAGGGGGTGCAGAGGTAGCGACCGCATCGGGGCCCTTGGGCCAGAAGGGCCCCGAAGGGCCCTCCCTCAACTACAGTATAAGCTCTCTATTGGTCCTGTGCTCATAATAATCACTTCTATACATACTTTGAATAGTGGTAATCATTAACAAACTGCTCCCCATTCCCTTCTTGCACCTCTGGCACTGTCGTTGCCATTGGCAGGTTTTGGTGCGCCGTATCGATTGTTATGTGTAGAGTACTTGGGGGGGGGGCCCCATTGTAAAACTTGCATCGGGGCCCAAAGCTCCTTAGCTACGCCACTGCTTGTCTCGATCAATTGAGTTCCTTCTCCACTTTTCATATTTCATGATTCTTGCCTCTTCTCCCCGATCCTCCTCTTTTTCAAATTCCCCCCAAAAATCACAGATTTTTTTCTTGAAGTAGAACCTATCCACCTGAAGCATGCTCACATTAAATGTACAGTGTTCTACATTTAATATCAATGAAGAATCAGCAATTAAAATGTACATGTAAAAATAGCGACCAGTAAAAAGGGTGCAGGATATGGCTATTATTATAATTTTGTGGCTAGTAAAATGGGCTCCAAGAAATGCCACAAAATGTCAGTAATTATACCAATATTCTATTATCCCCCACTGTAACCTCTGTTAATGCAACTGGTAAAAATGGCCGCCTGGAAATATCGTAGAATATCGGAATTCTACTATCCCTCGCTATAAACAAATTCTCACAGTAACCCTTAACTAATTACGCCTACAATAACCTACCCTGACCTACTCCTAACTCTAACCTTCCTTCTATATATGCCTAGCACTAACCCCCACCTACTCCAAATAATTACTAATATACTAATACTAATTAGAACCAATGTAAAGCTACAATTTTCCAGAGCGGCTTGAAAGTTGCTAATTAAATCTTCTCCAAAGCCGTAATTTAACCAAGCACTCTTTTTATATAGTTATTGCCGTTAATAAAGAAATTTGTATTGCTGCGAATGGGGCGCCCTTTTTACCGAGCTGGATTTTTCAATCTCTCAATTAAAAATTCATCCAACTCATCCACTTACCCATAAATTAGTTAAAGAGATCCTAAAGCAAAGTGAAAAAAAGGGTTTCACTTATCTGGGGCTTCTACCAGCCCCCTGCAGCCGACCTCTCCTGCGACGTTCTGGAATGATCCTCCAGTCCCCCACAGTGGCTTAGTTTAGATTTCGGCAACTGAGCCTGTCGCTGGCCACTGCACCTGCACATGTCCTTGTTCATGGTCCTGTCGCCGGTGGCGTCCTGTCCAGGCCAAGAACATCTCTACCGCGCAGAGCAAGCGAGGACGCGCACAGCCAGGGCTGCACAGGCGCAGTGGCGAGTACATTTGAAATCGGCGCCGGTAGACTTGGGTGCAGAATACAGCCGGTATATGGCTGATCCTGCTGCTGCACAAGTCCGGGCCGTTTTAATTACTATTCCCCCTCCAGGCCGACATAGATAGTGGGGGTATGAAATAATTCGGCTTCCAGCGATTGCTGGAGGCCGAATTATTGTGTTTTTTAAGCAACCTCGGCTCTGTCTTCTGACGGAGCCGACGTTACTCACTGAGCGCTGCAATAGGAGTGATTCCTATTGTAGTCTATGGAGGCGGCAGCTGCGCCCAAATCTAGCAGCGCTGAAAAGCACTGCTCCGGCAGTGGCTGGCGACAGGGTCAGTTGCCAAAATTGAAACAAAGCCACTGCTGGGGACCAGAGGATTGTTCCAGGTTGCTGCGGGCACAAGTCAGCTGCAGGGGGCTGGTAGAAGCCCCAGGTTAATTAAACTCTTTATTTTCACTTTACTTTAAGTGCCCTTTAAGTGTCTCAAACCTTGCTCCCAGTTGGCAAAACAGCCATGGTTAGGGACTGGTTCAGTAAGGCTTTGGGAAAAACCACCCCAGTGTTTTTTTCCGATGGGGCAGTGTTTCAGACAGTTCACTAATTTACTGGGTAAGGGCAGTGGTGTAGCAATAGGAGATGCAGAGGTAGTGGCCGCACCATGGCCCTTGGACCAGAGGGGCCTAGTAGGGGCCAGTCTTCAACTGCTTTATTAGCTGTTCATTAGTGCTCAGCTTGTATTCATCACCTCTATATATGCTTTGATTAGTTGTAACCATTAATAGACTATTCTCCTCCTCAGCCTACATTTCTCTGACACTGCAGTTGTTCTTGGCAGCTTTTAGTGCGCCACATCAATTGTTATGTGTAGAGCGCTTGAGGGGGCCTGATGTAAAACTTGCGCTTGGGCCCAGAGTTCCTAAGCTACACTACTGGGTAAGCGGGTGAGTTACATACATTTTTGTTGGAATTTTTAATTGCATTAATGCATTTTCACTAGCATGGAACACTGCACATTTATTGTTGAGGATGCTTCAGGTGCTCTTTAAATTTCTAGATTCATTTTTGAACAAAGGAGCCAGATTAGCATAAAAGTAATTAAGACCAGTCTAAAAAAAGGAGGTAGTGGTGGACTTACATCCTCCGGTGCTTTTGCTGGCTGAGAATCATTAAACAGTTACCCCTGTTATAGCCTGATGAAGCGAGTGAATGCCCGTGAAATGCGTTGCATTTTTGGGGTTACGATTAAATAATTTTTTTTACTGAAAAATGACTGTCTGAATCTACTTGGGGAGGTACGTCAGCCACTACCTCCCTTTTTAAACTGGTCTTAATTACTTTTATTCTAATCTGCCGCCTCTGTTCAAAAATCAATGAAGTATTTTGAGCTCAGCCTTGGTGGAGGGGTGTTATCGCCTCGTGTATTCCTATCTACAGAGAGCAACTTTTTAACCCTAGTGGGGTCAGGTCTAATCTCCCCACCTGCCATCACAGTGGTTGCCTTAGTGGTAACCCACCTTTATGAGTGCCTCTCTTTCTTTCGATTAAGAGAAATATTTTGTGCTAAAATACTACACTATAAGGGGCTCTCGATTGTTTCTCCCTTTATGTTTTTAAGTCTTTAAGTTTCTTTTCCTCTATTTCTGGGACTACCCTTTTGATTTTCTTCCAGTGATCAAATACCAATATTCCATATACTTCTGCAACCTACATAAATATCTTTACAACCTACTTCTTTTTATCAAACGTTCACAGAATATTCACAGAAAGCATCCAATGCTGCTGCACTTTTAAGTTTCCCATAACAATTCATTCAGATGTTCTCTTTCCTCTTCACTAACCAAACACACATTTTACAAACTCCTCTTAAGGCACTTAACTTCTCATTTCACCAAAAATCAGTGAGCCAGAAATGTATCTGTTGGTACTACCCTTTCTTGCAACCCATTAGGGACAATCCCAGCTTTTTCATTTGTTTCCAGTGATGATAGATTCCATCTTTGCTTCAGCTGTCTCACAAGTTAATATTTATGCCTTCAAAATAATTGTTTCAGTGTTGTTCCAATCTCTTCACTTGATTCAGTTGTCAATTCAAAGTAGCCATAATCTCATCATCCATATTATCTAGAATTATAGAGGCCGCATTGAAACAGATGAACGTATCAGCCAATGAGCTCCAGCAGTATTTTAAAGGCAATTTGTAGTAGGACCCAGGAGATAGAGAAGGAAGGTGTAGGTGCATTGGTGGAAGGGAGAGCTGGGAGAGCCAGCTACTCTGGTCTTTGTTTCCAGGTCCAGAGAGCTCTTCACTTAGCTAGACATGTATGTGGAACTCAGATTGTTAATGTTACTTAATTTCATGCACAGAACACATACGTGCCAAATGACCATTATTTGTTGAAAAGCTAAGTTCTGTGAGACTATGCACATAATTTCCAACTTCTCCTCCATTCCTGACGTAATAAATGCAGTAAATGCTCAATGGTAGGATCTCTGTTTATGAAGGCCTGCATTCCCTTTGACTTGGGAGGTAGAAGAGGAATATGCAGCTTCAGCAGTGAGAGAGAAATTTGGGTAAGAATCAGAATCATTTATTTTGCCTAGATCAGAGTGGCTGGGAGGCCTGGATGGGTGGAGGGGGCATAGAACTTTCAGTATACCATGACGGGCTGCAGTTATGGGGCTGCGGGACAGGCAGGAGGCTGCAGAACAGGGTCTTGCAGCCCTCATGATGATCATGCAGCCGAGAGTGTGAGAAAACCAACCTGTCCCAGTGTGTCATGGATCCTTGTGCAATAGCGGTAGTCATGGTAGCCAGACTCCTAGTGGCAAAGCAGTGGTGTATGCAGATTCCCGGTGGGTGCGATGTGAGAGAATCCCATTGTGCAGCAGTGGCAAATAGGGTGGCCAGTACTCACAGCGACAGGTCCTGCAGGTCGGCGGAGCATCCAGTAGCTGAGAGATTCAGGTCTCTTGCACACTACATGTGATTCTGATTTTCTTATATGATCTGATTTTTGATTCCGATTAAAAAAAAGTACTGCATGCTTATACATTTCTTAACTGGAATGAAAAATTGGATTGTACATAAAAGAATCGCATGTAGAGTGCAAGAGGCCTCACAGCCATCCTGGAGGTTGGCGGTGGCTCAGAGATTCCAAGTGGCAGGTCCTGGAGGTCAGCGGGGGCTGAAAAATTCCCAGCAGCAGGTCCTGGAGGACGGCGGTGGCTGAGAGATTCCCAGCGGCAGGTCCTGGAGGTTGGCGGTGGCTGTGAGATTCCCAGCGGCAGGTCCTGTGGGTCGGTGGTGCAACCAGATTTTCCAGGCTTGTGCAGCAGTGGCTGTTTAGCGATGCCAGGTGCTCTTTCCTCTGCTCCAAACGGCCACTTCAGTCAGCTGTGCATTGGACTCCTTATATGGTTTCTCATGGAAGTGGTGCTCACTGCTCAGGTGTTTATGTTTCTGGCCCATTTTAAGAACCCCCACAGTCAGCAAATGTCTTATTATTTTGGGGACCTTTCCTCCATCTCCCACTCTTGCCTTCATTCCATGTTGAACGATACATTCCATCCCTTAGAACCTCCATCTTGTCACTGAATGAGATGACACAGCAAGAATTAGGAAGTGTCACCTTTCTGCATTGTACAGTATATCTTTGGTCTTTACCTCTGTTTGGTCCTCTCCTTTCACCACCACTCCATGCTTGTTGCTGCAGCGGCTTCCTTTTGCTTTGCCTGGAAAGGCATGTTCTTCTTTAATGCTGAAAGTGTTGCAAAACTACCAACAGTCGTGTACACAAAATCATACACAAACAACCCCAGACCAAATATCTCTTTTGTAAGATAAGCCCCAGTCCAAGTTCCACCATCTACTGGAAAAAGACAGCCCATTTCTTGTCATTATAAATGTCCAATTTCTAGTGAAAAATTGTTTGCGCGATCAGATGATTCTGATCGGATGTGATCGGATTTTTTTCTGTCCTGTGCAAGCAATTATGTCCACTTTAACACCTCAAAAATGGTGGATTACATTATTATTGATTTATAAAGCACCAATCTGTTCCGTTTTAGACGTGTGGGAAAATCTCTACACCTTAATAAAAAGTGCCGCAAATAATACCAATCCTACTTATAACTTGCCTGTATTCCTTTTTATTTCTTTATTGCCAGCTCTCCTAAAAAACAATTCGGGGGAATAAAACCTTTTTTGTGGCTCTGCAAACACTTTGACTGCAGGATAGTGATGGAAAAGTTCAAAAGGTCATTGTTCTTTAAGGAAGCTGAATGAACAGCACCCATAACAATGTGACATTATGTGATATTTTATCTGGCTGCATCATCAGACCTAGAGCTTCTATAGTCTTCAGAATGAATACAGGAGTTAGGGACTCAGAGAAAGTTTAAATTAGGTTTAGTTCTGCCGATACAGTATATTTCATATGAGATAAACAGAGGAACACCAAGAGCCCCAATAGTGTAGTATGTATTGACAAAGGGGATAATGACAAAGAGTAATAGTTGTTATACTTACAAGCATGGGTCACCAATAGGCAACCACTGTAAAGGCAGGTGGGAAGATTATCCTGATCCCACTCAGGAATAAGAAGTCGCTCTCTGTAGATAGTAGAAAAGGGTCGCAACCCTCCACCCAGGGTGGATACAATATTATATAGGAGAGAACAGAGGCGCCAAAAGGATAAAAGGGGTTTTAAAGGAGCTTAAAAGCCAAAAATTTGGTAATTAGAGGAGGCAGTGGTGGACTTACCTCCTCCAAGCAGACACAACACGACTGTACATTCAGTCTATTTATTAACGAACTCCAGATGAAACAAAGCAACGCATTTCACGGGTCAGCGCCCGCTTCCTCGGGCAATAGAAAAAAGAGTTACAGCACCTAGCAAAACAAACAACACTAGGCACCTCTGTGATAGTATATTTCATATGATTAATTTCATTTCAGGTTTGCTTTAAGGGGTCACATTTTTTTTTAAATAGGAAACCCCTCTAAAATGACACAGATTAAATATACTATCCAATTTTCCTATCCTGCGACTTATATTTGCTAGGTCCTTTAGAGCTTTAAGATGCATCTGAGATCCTCAAAGCCTCTCTGACCCGTGAAAATTAATCTTTCATTAAAGTAATTTGGGAACTTCAGTGAGGAGCATTATGAGACTAAGAATAGAAAAATGTATGCTCATAAATATAGCTGTAGGCCCTGTGCTTTAGCCTTTTAAGTTGAATCTTCAGCTTGCTACTAAGTCCTACGGTCTATGATTTGTCACAAATGTAATTTGTTGTCTTATTTCAAAACTATAGGAGAAAAATTCAATGCTATGAAAAAAATATGGTATTATTTCTCAAGACCAACCTGAAGAAAATTGGAAGAACAGCAGGAGCATTACCTGAATGAAAATGAGATTTATTTTTATTATACATTGATATATGATAGGTGAGTAGCTTATTGCTATTAATTAATGGAAAGTTATTCAGGAGTTGTAAGCTGAGTCACTTACAAATATGTTGTTATGGCTGGTATAGATAAAATATTCATTTATTATATAATTTATGAGCAAAGTATTGACCATAATTTATCTTATTACTGCTGTGCTTCCTCTCTTTTTAACTTCAGATGCATACTGTCTGTAGTAAACTTGATCCAAAAACCCTTATACAGTGGTGTGAAAAACTATTTGCCCCCTTCCTGATTTCTTATTCTTTTGCATGTTTGTCACACTTAAATGTTTCTGCTCATCAAAAACCGTTAACTATTAGTCAAAGATAACATAATTGAACACAAAATGCAGTTTTAAATGATGGTTTTTATTATTTAGTGAGGAAAAAAACTAAAAACCTACATGGTCCTGTGTGAAAAAGTGATTGCCCCCCTTTTTAAAAAATAACTTAACTGTGGTTTATCACACCTGAGTTCAATTTCTGTAGTCACCCCCAGGCCTGATTACTGCCACACCTGTTTCAATCAAGAAATCACTTAAATAGGAGCTATCTGACACAGAGAAGTAGACCAAAAGCACCTCAAAAGCTAGACATCATGCCAAGATCCAAAGAAATTCAGGAACAAATGAGAACAAAAGTACTGTAATTGAGATCTATCAGTCTGGTAAAGGTTATAAAGCCATTTCTAAAGCTTTGGGACTCCAGCGAACCACAGTGAGAGCCATTATCTACAAATGGCAAAAACATGGAACAGTGGTGAACCTTCCCAGGAGTGGCTGGCTGACCAAATTTACCCCAAGAGCGCAGAGAAAACTCATCCTAGAGGCCACAAAAGACCCCAGGACAACATCTAAAGAATTGCAGTCCTCACTTGCCTCAATTAAGGTCAGTGTTCACAACTCCACCATAAGAAAGAGACTGGGCAAAAACGGCCTGCATGGCAGACATCCAAGGCGCAAACCACTTTTAAGCAAAAAGAACATTAAGGCTCGTCTCAATTTTGCTAAAAAAACATCTCAATGATTGCCAAGACTTGTGGGAAAATACCTTGTGGACCGACGAGACAAAAGTAGAACTTTTTGGAAGGTGCGTGTCCTGTTAAATCTGTCGTAGAAGTAACACAGCATTTCAGCAAAATAACATCATACCAACAGTAAAATATGGTGGTGGTAGTGTGATGGTCTGGGGTTGTTTTGCTGCTTCAGGACCTGGAAGGCTTGCTGTGATAGATGGAACCATGAATTCTACTGTCTACCAAAAAATCCTGAAGGAGAATGTCCGGCCATCTGTTCGTCAACTCAAGCTGAAGCGATCTTGGGTGCTGCAGCAGGACAATGACCCAAAAGACACCAGCAAATCCACCTCTGAATGGCTGAAGAAAAACAAAATGAAGACTTTGGAGTGGCCTAGTCAAAGCCCTGACCTGAATCCTATTGAGATGTTGTGGCATGACCTTAAAAAGGCAGTTCATGCTAGAAAACCCTCAAATAAAGCTGATTTACAACAATTCTTCAAAGATGAGTGGGCCAAAATTCCTCCAGAGCGCTGTAAAAGACTTGTTGCAAGTTATCGCAAACGATTGATTGCAGTTATTGCTGCTAAGGGTGGCCCGACCAGTTATTAGGTTCAGGGGGCAATTTCTTTTTCACACAGGGCCATGTAGGTTTTGAGTTTTTTGTCTCACCAAATAATAAAAACCATCATTTAAAACTGCATTTTGTGTTCAATTCTGTTATCTTTAACTAATGGTTAACGGTTTTTGATGAGCAGAAACATTTAAGTGTGAAAAACATGCAAAATAATAAGAAATCAGGAAGGGGGCAAATAGTTTTTCACACCACTGTAATAGAAATATAAGTACAGGGGACTGGGGAGTAGGAAGAACAAAAGGAGACCTCTTGATTTTGGGGAACACAAAAACAATCACTGTTCCTCTTGACAGGATTGACTCATGACTTGGCTCAAGAGCTTACACGATAAGGGGTGTGGAAAACATAGTAAAAAATTAGTGGCTAATTAATGTTAGGTGCCCACTATACAATTTTCTGGCAGATTTACTGTCAGATCGATTATTTCCAATAGGTCCGATCTGATTACCGATCGATTTTCCATAGAAGTGAATGGAAAATCGATCGGAAATCAGAACGAACCTGTTGGAAAGAATTGATCTGAAAGTAAATCTGTCAGAAAATTGTATCGTGTGTGCCTAGCATTAGAGAGGGTTGAAGATGGGTAGGAGGGTTTAAAGGGAAGGTTCAGGGAGGGTGGGTAAAAAATAAAAATCAAATTCCACTTACCTGGGGCTTCCTCCAGCCCGTGGCAGGCAGGAGGTGCCCTCGCCGCCGCTCCGCAGGCTCCCGGTGGTCTCCGGTGGCCGACCCGACCTGGCCAGGCCGGCTGCCAGGTCGGGCTCTTCTGCGCTCCAAGGCCCGGAACTTCTGCGTCCCACGCCGGCGCTCTGACGTCATCGGACGTCCTCCGGGCTCTACTGCGCATGCGCAGTAGTTCTGCGCCTGCGCAGTAGAGCCCGGAGGACGTCCGATGACGTCAGAGCGCCGGCGTGGGACGCAGAAGTTCCGGGCCTTGGAGCGCAGAAGAGCCCGACCTGGCAGCCGGCCTGGCCAGGTCGGGTCGGCCACCGGAGACCACCGGGAGCCTGCGGAGCGGCGGCGAGGACACCTCCTGCCTGCCACGGGCTGGAGGAAGCCCCAGGTAAGTGGAATTTGATTTTTATTTTTTACCCACCCTCCCTGAACCTTTCCTTTAAGATATAATTTTTGTGGTTATGTTTAAATGTTTTAAAGGTAGGACTAAGCCTAACAGAAAGAGGAATAGAAATTCATAGGGTAGGCGCAGCCTAAGAGAAATATTGCAATAGTGAAAGGGTTATGAGTAAGGATGTTGTTAGTAGTTGTTTGGAAAAGCAGAGAAGACGGTAGGGAGGTAAATGTATTTAAAAGGTCGGAAATTTAAATGAGGCAGAAACAGTGAAGAGACTTATGAACAAAGCAGAGTAGCTTGATTTTGATCCTGGGGTGAGATGGAGGCCAGTGATGAAAGAAGCAGCACATAACTGGCACTGGCTGTGGAGGACAGATATGTACATTTGTAGCATTTATGATAGACCACAGAGTTGAGAGTTTAGTTAGTGGCTACTGCAGTAATTAAGGCAAATAATAATAAGAGCTGTCTGTGACCACCACTAGTTGTGGCAGGTGCCACAATCATGTAGAGATAAAGCTGAAGACTTATGCTAGGTACACACCATACAATTTTCTGGCAGATTTACCTTCCAGATCGATTATTTCCAACATGTCCGATATGGATTTTGATCGATTTTTCGATCTTTTTTCAATTGTTTTTTCAATCTTTTTTTTTTTATTCATTTTGATAGAACTGAACAAAAATCGATTGAAAAACAGATCCAAAAAACAATTAAAAAATGATCTAAAAATTGAAAAATCGATTGAAATTCAGATCGGATATGTTGCAAATAATCAATCTGTCAGGTAAATCTGCCAGAAAATTGTATGGTGTGTACTTAGCAATAGGTTGACAGACAGACAAAAGAGAAAGTTGGGATTACAGGCTGAGGTCAGGACAGATTAAAAGTAGGCTCAGGTGAGGACAAAGGCAGAGATCAAGGAAGGCAGCAGGAAGGCTTTTACAAAATCAAAGTCTGAGGTGGGGTAAGTAAGATCACTAGTAATGCTGAGGTCACAGGAGGAGATTAAATCAGAGGATATGATTAATAGTCAAATGAGCCAAGTTAAGAACAGGAGTACCAAAAACACGTAATTATGCAGGCCGATAGGCACAGGAAGGTCTACTAGAAACGCTCAGACTCAGCCACTAATAGAATCACCCGCTATTTTAAGAAAGCTTTTATAGGAAACGTGTTGACTCTTTGGAGCATAGTTTTGGACACTGTGCATTCACAAATGCATATGCCAAACTTTTTGAACACCTGCACAAAGCCTGGTAATGTGAAACACATGCTCATAGGACCACACGCCAGGGGCGTAGCAATAGGGGGTGCAGAGGTAGCGGCCGCATCAGGGCCCTTGGGCCAGAGGGGCCCCGAAGGGCCTTCCCTCAACTACAGTATTAGCTCTCTATTGATCCTGTGCTGGTAATAATTAGTTCTATAGATACTTTGAATAGTGGTAATCATTAACAAACTGTTCCCCATCCCCTTCTTGCTCCTCTGACCCTGTAGTTGCCATTGGCAGGTTTTCGTGCGCCGTATCAATTGTTATGTATAAAGTGTTTGGGGGGCCCAATGTAAAACCTGCATCGGGGCCCACAGCTTCTTAGCTACGCCACTGCCACACGCCCAAATACCTGATTAACTAAAACAGCCATATTACTAATATAATTATACCCCCTAAACATTTTTCCATCAAAAAGACCACCTTGCCCAGCTTTGGCTCTGATGGAAGTGCTGGAGGTTTCCATCTCTGGTGATCTGCCCCTTTTCCACATATCTAGATCAAATCACCAGTGGACTCACAGAAAAAAAAAAGGTATTTAAACTTTAATATAGCCCCATTACCCTACTCTGTTGACATATCAGTACTAGGTACAGACACAGAGTGCCATGAGCAAATCATTTAGCCTACCCAGTAAGGGGTGCATGAAGAAATTATCTATAAAATAAATAATAGGCAGAAACTTGGTACTACCCCCGGCAAGGCTAGCCTTTGCTAGCTATGATAAATTTGTCCTACAAAGACCATAATGTATTAACCATCTTTTACCACCACCAAAAATAATTTTGTAAATCCTGAATGATTCCTCTAGCTTATGTTAAACCACAAATAACATTTGTGATTGTGAGTGCTACTTAGAGATTGTTCATGTACATATCTACAGAAGAAATAGAAATCCACAGTAAATATTTGTGAATAATTATAATATCTTCTGTTCAAATCAAAGGTCATACCAAGGATTCAAGAAATCCATCAGGAGTTAATGTTCAGAATTAATTGCTGAAATAATAGTACTCTTAATTTTCTTATCAGCCTTTGATGATGTGCACTATACTGACTCTCATGACAATTTAATTTTTAGGTATTTAGCTGTTTTTCTGGTCCATTAACCTTCATTTAATAATACTGTCAGTTTATTTGGCTCAGAGAGCAGGGCCATGATCTGGCATTTTATATCAATTAAACTTCCAAACTTGACTTGTAATCACTTATTTTAAGTAAGTGTAATTTAAATGAGCTCATATACTTCCTTTATATTGTTTGAAGAATTCAATTATTGACATTCCTATCGTCAAGGTTTTACCTGCTTTCCTGTTTTCAAGGATGCAACAATGAAGATACAGTATATCTTACAAAACATCTATTAAGAATCTTACAGATGAATTCAAGTTAAAATGTATTTTCCATTTTGGTTGGAGCCAATTAGGTCTTATTATTCCTAAGATTTGCCACTCTCCTGGATGTTACTAGAAAAATGTACGCAGGTTCTCAGGATATGGTGTTTACTTCTGTCTGGCTTTTCAGACAAGACCATGTTTTGGAGTTACCTGGTAAAGAACATTTTCCTACTGCTGGTCGAGTAGTAGACCTCCTGAAAAATAAACAGCATGCCCACTTCAACATGATAAGATAAGTATCTGCTGAAAAGCCCAACTATGTATGTCACCACCACCGCTGAGATAAGTGAGAAGAAGCTGTAAAGTTTACATGCAATCAATGCTTGTCGAGTTCCACAAATAATGGGAAGAGACCTGTCATAATAAAGAAAGGACACTGATTAGTTTGGCCTGCAGTGCCTTGTTTTAAAGAGGAGATGTCAGCCATACTATCAAAAAAACAAACAAAAAACTAACATATATAGATACTTGCTCTACTTACATAACATATGTATTGCACTGTCCACATTTTGATTGTATTGATTTGTCTATAGTCATTTGTCTCTGCATGGGTAGGGAGTCCCCGACATTGCAGTGGATTGGAGGTTCGTATTGGCAACAAGCAGATCTGCAGGGGTCCCATTGCTGGATCCCCTCTGGTGAGGAGAATGGGGAAAGCCTCTATAGGATCCTGAGGCTTCCCTCTCCTGAGGTAGGTAACCCCTAGGGGCACTTTAGTTTCCCTTAAGGTACACTTTAAAAACAGTGTCCCTAATTCAATTTACTTTTTCTTTGAAACTGCACTGCATTGCCAAAAACAGGCCTTCAAGGAACACAGCATTAGTACATGGTGTTCCCGTCTGGCATTCGGCCAAGCTCTAAGACCTAGTTTCTCAACGTGTGGTACGCGTACCCCAGGGGGTACTTCTGATGGTTCCAGGAGGTACTCGGGCTTTATATACTTAACCAAGAATAACAAATTTAGAGTTGTAGAAAATGATAAATCCTATTTAAACAACACCAAATTAGTGTTTTAGCTATTTAAAAGCAATATTAAAGGCTTGGAAATAGTCTAGAACCAATTATCATGTACTAGCTTTAAATATACATTTGTCAAGGGGTACTTGTGATAATGTTTACTATGCTAAGGGGTACTTGGTGAGTACAGGGTTTTAAAAGGGGTACATACCAATAAAATGTTGAGAAACACTGCTCTAAGAGACGCACACTTGTGGTCACTTCCTGGTTTGGGTATGCGAAAGTGCTAGGAGCATATTGTAACGTAGATATGCGCTAGTGTTAAAGAACAAGGGACACCCATGCTAACCTACAAATAAAAAACACATATACAGTATAAGTAGATAAATACTACTTCTACTTACATAACAGATGTATTGTGCTATCCACGTAATTATTCCTGTGAATTTTATAAAGGAAAAGCAGAAAATCCTATTCTAAGCAGTGGCCATCTTGACAAGCTAATGCTGACATCATATCCTACCTGATTCTTGTTTTCCCACCTCCCTTCTCTTGCTCATTGTGTATTTATTAGCTGCCCTCCTCCCAGAGTTTTCAGACACTCCCACTGAGGTGTATACTAACAACTGGACTGTCTTATCCTCCAATCACTGAGTCACCTCAGCCTTGCTTGTAAACACAAGTAATCAGAGGGAGTTTCTGATAAGCAGCTAGATAGGGAAATAAATGGAAGAGGAGGAATATATTATAGAAAAAAAGAACTCCCAGCATTCAACTCGTTGGCACTGTTTGGCAGTAGGGCAAGTGCTTATAAAGTATGTGCTAACTACAAACCATAACAGCAGAAAAAGTTTTGCAAGTTTTGAATGCAGGATTAGCATCTTTATCACTTAATACACTCAGACCAGTTGTTGTTGAAATTAGATTTTTATGGTGACAATACCGCTTTAAACTGAACACTTCCGGCACAGCGCACTGCAACATGGGAAGTATGAATTTCCCTGTAGACTCATTAGGCTGTGGTAGCAGTATGGCAATTCACCGTAACGCACTGCGCCAGTGTGAAAGGCCCCCTTAAGTTTCATTATATCCTAGGCGACATTTTCACAATTTATCAATAAAATGCTTTCTAAGCCACCAGCAAGCAAGAAAATACTCAGAATAATTATGACAGTACCTTTCTCCTACTTTTTGATGGTTTTTTTTTTCAATTTCAGAGTGCTTAAAAGTTATTTTAGTTTCAATCAGTTCTTATACCGATAGCCAAAAGATAAGGTATAAGGGGCTTGATTCACTAAACTGTGATAACTCAAATATCACATCTTATCAAAGATATCACACCTTATGAAAAGATATCACACCTTATGAAAAGATATCACACCTTATCAAAGTTAACATGCCTTATCATAGTAGCATAGCAAGCGGTACAAACCTGCAGGGGCTCAGGGCAGGACGAGTGCCATTGGCAATTAGCAGGCATAAGTTTGTAGTGCTCGCTATGCTACTCTGATAAGGCATGTTAACTTTGATAAGGCGTGGTATCTTTTCATAAGGTGTGATATCTTTTCATAAGGTGTGATCTTTGATAAGGTGTGATATTTGAGTTCTCACGGTTTAGTGAATCAAGCTCATAATATGTTATACAACAATATTAACACTAAATGAATATTGCACATAGTAGGTTTAAACAAAAATAAACAAAATTAAAACATCAAACCAATACCATCATGGGCCAAACTGACCAATTACGACATCATCTACAACCATTTATGAGGAAATCGCTCTGAGAGCAAAACTTGCGCATAAAAGATAGCAAAGAGGGTCAGAAAAATGTTAAATAAGACAAAACAATATTTTCAGCGTGATCAACCCAGGCATTGGCACATCAACCCAGTCTTGGAAAATTGAGGCATGTGGTCCTCAACCATAGCCAAACATTCTCATTAGGTGGTGAACGTGGGAGACCACCGGGGTTATTTGAAGCAAAACGGATTGCCGTTTAAAGGCTAGATATGAATGGGCTGAGTTAGCAATATGCTGGACAAGATGATGGGTGGGGTGTCTCATTGAACTAGGTTGCTCAAAAGTTATTTCAAACAGAAGAGAAAATGATCTCCTAGGAGAAAACTTAGTAAAAATAGTGAACTGAATAAGGGCCAGTGTGAGAGATAATTTCCCAGAATGTAAAATGTTTACAAAAGATTTAGAACAAGAAAACTTTTGCATAGTTGTATTATATATTTGATTTTATTGTGCCCCAAATGCCCATTACATAACAAGCAGGTATATTTTCACTTGTGTCGGCATCCATCTCAGACGGACGCCAGCACTTATCCACTTCAGCCTGCAGGTGTTTTCATCTTAAAGTAAACTAGAGCTATGGCTAAATGAAGACTTGATACTTACCCGTGGCTTCCTCCTGCTGCATAAACACGTCTGTGTCCCACGCCGTCCTCCCGCGGTCTGCAGTTCAACTGCGATCAGCCCCGGTAACTTGCTCAGTCGCGTCAGTCTGGGTATACTGCACATGGGTGGGAGGTCCGCGTATGTGCAGTAGACCCAGACTGGACACGTTTGAGCAAATTACCACGGCTGATTGTGGCTGAACGGCAGACCATAGGAGGATGGCATGAGACACAGACGTGTTTATGCAGCAGGAGAAAGCCGTGGGTGAGTATAAAAACTTTGTTTAGCCACAGCTCTGGTACACTTTAAGGACAGGAGCAATCTTCCCCTGTCAGTGCTCCTCCCATTCATTCACTACTTATCACACCTAAATGATCAATATCTTGTTTTTTTTGCCACCAAAGAGGATTTCTTTGGGTGGTACATTTTGCTAAGAATTATTTTATTCTAAATGCATTTTAACAGGAATATTAAGAAAAAAATAGGAAAAATGCATTATTTCTAAGTTTTCAGACATTATAGTTTTAAAATAATACATACTTCTGTCATTAAAACCGACACATTTTATTTGCCCATTTGTCCCAGTTATTACAACATTTTAATTATGTCCCTAGTAGTGTTGGGCGAACACCTAGATGTTCGGGTTCGCGAACGTTCGCCGAACATCGCCGCGATGTTCGGGTGTTCGCGCCGAACTCCGAACATAATGGAAGTCAATGGGGACCCGAACTTTCGTGCTTTGTAAAGCTTCCTTACATGCTACATACCCCAAATTTGCAGGGTATGTGCACCTTGGAAGTGGGTACAAGAGGAAAAAAATATTTGAAAAAGAGCTTATAGTTTTTGAGAAAATTGATTGTAAAGTTTCAAAGGAAAAACTGTCTTTTAAATGTGGAAAATGTCATGTTTCTTTGCACAGGTAACATGCTTTTTGTCGCCATGCAGTCATAAATGTAATACAGAGAAGGGGTTCCAGGAAAAGGGACCGGTAACGCTAACCCAGCACCAGCAGCAGCACACGTGATGGAACAGGAGGAGGAGGCGCAGGAGGAGAAGGCCACGCTTTTTGAGACACAACAACCCAGGCCTTGCATGAGGACAAGAAGCGTGCGGATAGCATGCTTTGTACCGCCATGCAGTCATAAATGTAATAAAGATAAGAGGTTCCATAAACAGGGACCACGCGGCAACGCTAACCCAGCAGCAGCAGACGTGATGGAACAGGAGGAGGCGAAGGAGGAGAAGGCCACGCTTTCAGGCGCAACTCAGGCCTTGCATGAGGACAAAAAAATGCGTGCGCAAAGCAATGCAATGAGTAGTTTTCAGGACACAATGGGCTATTCGGAGGAGCTATTCCCACCCCCACAATCTTCTACCTGTGAAAGGTCAATGGAACAGCCACAAATGTTGTGCCCGGATTCACAACCTTTTTCTGTGGAAAATGCACCTCGCACTGAAATGCAAGGCGAGGCCGAGGATGAACATGACGTCAACAACTCAACATGACGCAAAATGGGGGCGGAACAGAAAGCTGCTTTCAATGTTTTGAAGGCCTTAATTGCCTCCGGTGGCCAGTTAGATGCATCATTCATCACACCCAAATCCCAGAGCAATGTGTGCAGGAATTTGAATCGCAGGAGGTGTACCGAGATCATCTGGACAAGTGACCAAGTGACAAGTGACCAAGTGACAAGTGACAAAGTGAAAAGTGACCAGTGACAAAGTGACAAAGTGACTGACAAAGTGACAAAATGACAAAGTGACAAAATGACAAAGTGACAAGTGACAAAGTGACAAGTGACAAAGTGACAAGTGACAAGTGACAAAGTGACAAAGTGACCAGTGACAAAGTGACAAGTGACAAAGTGACAAGTGACAAAATGACAAAGTGACAAGTGACAAAGTGACAAGTGACAAAGCGACAAGTGAAAAAGTGACAAAGTGACAAAGTGACCAGTGACAAAGTGACAAGTGAGAGGTTGTTCTGGGGAGCTCTACTCCACTGCACACAGTCACATATGAGGAGAGGTCTCGTCGGGACTGCTGATCCTCCTCAGCTTGGAGTTCGCCGGGGTTCAGCTTGGTGTCGGGGTCGGCGGCGTCCTCCTCACTCCAACGTGGCAGATCTTCTGTTGAAGGAAAAAAAAAACATTTTTAAAAGTCCAGTACCGCTTCTGAAGGACTCACCAAGAGATGGAGGAGCGCTTCAATCTAGCGCACCATCGCTCGCTGGGTGATGTCCCTCCCTACGCGCTGGAATTCTACGCTGCACATGCTAGCACGCTTTTGCGCAGTGCCGAGGCGCATTCCAGCAGCTAGCTACCAAGCTTCTGTGGATCTGATTGGGCCACCATGTTGGATCTCTGCCAAGTCCTCCAAAATTTTGAGCAATCCACGTTGCTTGTGACTGAGCAGTGACAACTCTACAGTCAGCATTACAATACCACTGCTGTGTTTACTGAAGAAATCAATGTTGAAGATGGAAACCGCTGGCATGATGCAAGTGGGGGAATCTGAAGATGAAAACGATCAGCGTGATGATACCAACATCAGGCAACCTGCCTCAGGAAACGCTGGTCCCAGCTATGACAAAGAACAGGACGAGGAACAGCTGGAGTTGGAGCAGGAATTGGATGCCCCTACTGCCGAGGGACAGAGCGGTGCACGTTGGACTTCCACAATTTATCGGGAATGGACAGCAGAAGAGGAAGAAAGTGATGCTGGTGACGAATATGGTGCATCACAACAATCACAACGCTCACAAGAACATGAAGACAGTGGAGTCTGGCAGGATTCTCTGGCACACATGGCTCAATTCATGCTAGACTGCATTGAACGCAGCCCGTGCATTATTCACTATTCATTATTATTCATTATTCTGGACAACACCAATTACTGGGTTTATACCCAGTTTATACAAACACAATGTTAAAAAACTGATTGAAGAAAGTGTCAGACAGGTCAAAAATGGAACAATTCCAGCAGGCCGTTGAGGATGGTGACTTTAGAGAGGAGATTGACATCCTCCTCCTTCTCTAGCCAGTTGTACGCCGACAGACTGACTTCAGCAAACCCAGGAGGACCAGGAGGGCAGCAAAGAACACAAGCTGCTGCTAGTGCCCAAAAGGGAATGGTATTGGCAGTGTCCTTGGAGTGGGAACATTTTCACCCATGCAGCAGCCCACAGAACAGCAATCGGGCAGTTCCACGTCCTCCAACACCAATCGCCTGGAGAAGATGGTCAAGGTCTACATGTCAGATGGCGTAGCTGTGTTGAACAATCCATCTGCAGACAGACGGTGAGTGTGACAGCACAGAAGGACCATGGCAACTCACTCATAGTACCACAATTTGATAGTGCTGCCCAAAAAATTATATGGATCCGTGGACCCGGGCAGTACTGGGAAGTGGGAACGCAGATTTTAGTACCTAAACACACGATACAACATGTTTTCCGGGGTCGGACTCTGAGGCACATACAGATGGTCCCGATCATCATCCTCATCATACAACTCTTCTCCTGAGTCTGACCCACCCACCACCTCTGCCACCCAAACATCCCCAGACACAGACCCCTCATCGTCCTCAACATTAACTTGGGATGCTGGCCTGAGCCAGACCTCCTCCTCCACATCAGGCCCCATCATCTCCTCAATGGCAGCCCTCATTAATCGCTCTGGCGACGGACCGATGGACACAACGTTCTCCTCCGGGGAGGGCTGCTGCTGACCACTGGCTGCTGGGGTGGATGTTATAGCTTGCGTGGGGCGTTGGCTGTTGCTGTTGTTGGGAGTGCTGCTCACAGCGGAGGTCTCTGAGGAACTCATGGTGAGCTCATATAGTGGTTGGCGGTGAGTGGAGTATTACTGATCCCAGCAATATACACACTGACTGGCAGAGTACGCAATGCTATATAGTGTGGCTGAGCGGTGTACACAGAGTGGCAGTAAACACAATGCTATATAGTCTGGCTGAGCGGTGTACACAGAGTGGCAGTACACACAATGCTATATAGTCTGGCTGAGCGGTGTACACACAGTGGCAGTACACACAATGCTATATAGTCTGGCTGAGCGGTGTACACACAGTGGCAGTAAACAATGCTATATAGTGTGGCTGAGCCGTGTACACAGAGTGGCAGTAAACAATGCTATATAGTGTGGCTGAGCCGTGTACACACAGTGGCAGTACACACAATGCTATATAGTCTGGCTGAGCGGTGTACACACAGTGGCAGTACACACAATGCTATATAGTCTGGCTGAGCGGTGTACACACAGTGGCAGTACACACAATGCTATATAGTCTGGCTGAGCGGTGTACACACAGTGGCAGTACACACAATGCTATATAGTCTGGCTGAGCGGTGTACACAGAGTGGCAGTACACACAATGCTATATAGTCTGGCTGAGCCGTGTACACACAGTGGCAGTAAACAATGCTATATAGTCTGGCTGAGCGGTGTACACAGAGTGGCAGTACACACAATGCTATATAGTCTGGCTGAGCGGTGTACACACAGTGGCAGTACACACAATGCTATATAGTCTGGCTGAGCGGTGTACACAGAGTGGCAGTACACACAATGCTATATAGTCTGGCTGAGCCGTGTACACAGAGTGGCAGTAAACAATGCTATATAGTCTGGCTGAGCGGTGTACACAATGCTATATAGTCTGGCTGAGCGGTGTATACAGAGTGGCAGTAAACAATGCTATATAGTCTGGCTGAGCGGTGTACACAGAGTGGCAGTAAACACAATGCTATATAGTCTGGCTGAGCGGTGTACACAGAGTGGCAGTACACACAATGCTATATAGTCTGGCTGAGCGGTGTACACACAGTGGCAGTACACACAATGCTATATAGTCTGGCTGAGCGGTGTACACACAGTGGCAGTAAACAATGCTATATAGTCTGGCTGAGCGGTGTACACACAGTGGCAGTACACACAATGCTGTATAGTCTGGCTGAGTGGTGTACACACAGTGGCAGTACACACAATGCTATATAGTCTGGCTGAGCGGTGTACACACAGTGGCAGTACACACAATGCTATATAGTCTGGCTGAGCGGTGTACACATAGTGGCAGTACACACAATGCTATATAGTCTGGCTGAGCGGTGTACACACAGTGGCAGTACACACAATGCTATATAGTCTGGCTGAGCGGTGTACACACAGTGGCAGTACACACAATGCTATATAGTCTGGCTGAGCGGTGTACACAGAGTGGCAGTATACACAATGCTATATAGTCTGGCTGAGCCGTGTACACACAGTGGCAGTAAACAATGCTATATAGTCTGGCTGAGCGGTGTACACAGTGTGGCAGTACACACAATGCTATATAGTCTGGCTGAGCGGTGTACACACAGTGGCAGTACACACAATGCTATATAGTCTGGCTGAGCGGTGTACACAGAGTGGCAGTACACACAATGCTATATAGTCTGGCTGAGCCGTGTACACAGAGTGGCAGTAAACAATGCTATATAGTCTGGCTGAGCAGTGTACACAATGCTATATAGTCTGGCTGAGCGGTGTATACAGAGTGGCAGTAAACAATGCTATATAGTCTGGCTGAGCGGTGTACACAGAGTGGCAGTACACACAATGCTATATAGTCTGGCTGAGCGGTGTACACACAGTGGCAGTACACACAATGCTATGTAGTCTGGCTGAGCGGTGTACACAGAGTGGCAGTACACACAATGCTATATAGTCTGGCTGAGCCGTGTACACAGAGTGGCAGTAAACAATGCTATATAGTCTGGCTGAGCGGTGTACACAATGCTATATAGTCTGGCTGAGCGGTGTATACAGAGTGGCAGTAAACAATGCTATATAGTCTGGCTGAACGGTGTACACAGAGTGGCAGTACACACAATGCTATATAGTCTGGCTGAGCAGTGTACACAGAGTGGCAGTACACACAATGCTATATAGTCTGGCTGAGCGGTGTACACAGAGTGGCAGTACACACAATGCTATATAGTCTGGCTGAGCCGTGTACACACAGTGGCAGTAAACAAAGCTATATATAGCGTGGCTGAGCGAGGTACACAGTGGCAGTACACACAATGCTATATAGTGTGGCTGAGCGAGCGGTGTACTACTGTTCCCAGCAGCGACACACAATGACTGGGGGGACCCTGGCTAGCGTGGCTGGAGCGCGAACTACCCTGCCTGCCTACCCAAAGCTAAACCCACAGACAAATGGCGGCGATATGACGTGGTTCGGGTATTTATTTACCCGAACCACGTGACCGTTCGGCCAATCAGAGCGCGTTCGGGGTCCGAACCACGTGACCCGTTCGGCCAATCACAGCGCTAGCCGAACGTTCGGGGAACGGTTTGGCCGAGCACCATCAGGTGTTCGGCCGAACTCGAACATCACCCGAACAGGGTGATGTTCTGCAGAACCCGAACAGTGGCGAACACTGTTCGCCCAACACTAGTCCCTAGTACAATGTAATGTATGACGACATTATTTTATTTGGAAATAAAGGTGCATTTTTTTCAGTTTTGCATCCGCCACCAATTACAAGCCCTTATTTTGCATAAATAACTGTAATATACACTCACAACATACATATTAAAAAAAGTTCAGTCCCTAAGGTAACTATTTATGTATTTTTTTTAAACTGTCATTTTTTTTTCATGTGTTTATGTTTTGCAGCTACGGGGGAGGTGTGGGGTTCAATAGGGTTTTAATCAATATTAAATATATTTATTTTTATTATTTAAACTTTAATATTGCTTTTTGGCCGAAAGATGGTGCTGTACAATCTCCTGGAAGTTACCAGGAAGCAGAGGCTTAGCTATGGTTTTCAGCGCCTGGGGACAAAGACAATTTTTTCACCCTCCCCCTTCCCGGACAAAATGGGTGTGGACATGTATCAGAATGTGGGCATGGTCATGGGTGGAGACAGATGGAAAAATGCTGTTTAGATAGCCACCTGTGCCAACTTCCTCCATTTAAATAGCCAGATGTGCTCCCTTTAAAAAGCCAGATGTGTCCCCTTGTAGATAGCCAAATGTGCCCATATTCCCCCTGTTTATATAGTCAGATTTAATCCCCTTCCTCCAGTTTATATAGACAGATGTGTCTGCTTTTTCTGCTGCTGTAACGTTTCTGCACTCCTCTGCAGAGGGAGGGAGAGAAGCAGGGGCACTTTGGGCAGCCAGCAAGCTACCTCTCATGTGCGTGAGCGCCCTCACAGTGCTGTGCCCGGGGACATATGTCCCCCTTTGCCCACCCATAGCTATGCCTCTGCCAGGAAGTGTACAATTTTTTACTTTCAGTTTTATGATTCAACATGCCTCATGATTCGAGGCATGTTGATTTATTCACAGGGGCTTTGGTTGACTTGTTCCTCTTCCCCAATCGATCCTCTGTGAAAGTGGCCGGGACTGAGCACACGCCTGCTTAGACACTGCTGGTTGGATGTATATATCCAGATTGCCACTAAGCAGTTCCTGCTGGACGGATATAGATATATCCGTCCAGTTAGACTTAAGTGGTTAAAGGACCACTATAGCGAAAAGATTTTAACTGCTTACTTTTTTTGCCATAGTGGTCCTTTAAGCCAATGTAAGTGTGCATCCGAATCCCTCAGCCATGCCAATGTGTGGCAATAGAGATTTAATGCGTAGTCAAGAAAAACCCAGCAGGCTCTATTTTTGTTCCCCAACACGTGAATCAGAAGATGAATATTGATTTCAATAGGCTGCATTTTCACTCCTTAATTTGCATGCAGGAAAATGCTGCGAATCATGTAGTGTAAATAAGTCCTCATGTAGATAATATGTAATACAGAAAGAAACACTATTTTGTTCAGCGTAAATCATATTGTCAGAAAGTTCCTAATGTTTCATCGATAAGAGTCTCTTATGCTAATTGAATTCCATGATGTCGTGATGATTTTGCAGTGAGTTCATCTAAAACTTTTATTTTATTGTATCCCGTCATTGCTGTCTGCTACGCACAAACACAATTTAGCTACGCTGGGCCTTAATATTTGATCAAGGTTTATACTAAGAGTGCCAGAAACAATGAACCTTCATGGCAGGTTAATAAGCCTTTTTGTACACAGGGGGAATACATCTGAATTGAATTAAAGTTACTCATAATTTCAAACACAAACTTGGAGATCACTTTAGAGCTGAGTGCCTTTTGTAACTGTGTTGGAAGATATTCACAAGATCTCAAGAGAGTCTCCCCTGATGGTTTTATGCAACATTAGTATTCTCTGTCCCTCGCAGTCTGTTTCACTCTTTAATGTACTAAGCATTAGTGTTCTTCTGTTTTTAAGGCTTGCCTTGTATCATAGGCCAGAACTGGATTTGCTGCTCACAGATTTAAACTGCATGTAGTTTGGATCACTGAAATACCATCTTCCTTTATCAGAAATCACCCTACAGTAATGGTTTTGTGCCAGGACAATAAATGATTATAGCTAGATATTTTATTAAAAAAATAATAATAATAAATAAATGCTATGTTATGCAGTGCCCTGTTTAGTCATCACTGAAGGCATGTCTAACTTGATAGAAGAGAAAGTGGAGGTGAATGCCGTACCCACCACACGCCCTACCCAACAATTTTTCCGACAACCAGTGATTTTTTGAGCGATCGTTTCCGCGATCTTGTGACGTGGGTACAGACATTTAGCGATGCGCCTATAACGTCCGTCACGCCGAATTGGATCTTTAACCACTTAAGGACTGCAGTCTTAAAACCCGTTAAAGAGAACACGAGGGGAGTTCTAACAATGCTAACAGCACACAGAGGCTGGGTCTGCATATACTGCCCAGCCTCTGTTGCTATCCCAATCCCCCCTAAGTTCCCCCTTCGCTCTGCTATGCCCCATAAATCATCAGCGGAGCTGTGCCGGCTGTTTACTTCTGTAAGTGTCAATCTCGGCTGCTCCCCCGCCTCCTCCATAGCTCCGGTCCCCGCCCGCGTCCCTTCCCTCCAATCAGTGGGGAGGGAAGGGACGCAGGCAGGGACCAGAGCTATGGAGGAGGCGGGGGAGCAGCGAGACTGACACTTACAGAGGTAAACAGCCGGCTGCAACACGCTGTGTGTCAACAGTTCGGCTGATTATTTATGGGCATATCAGAGCGAAGGGGGAACTTAGGGGGGATTGGGATAGCAACAGAGGCTGGGCAGTATATGCAGACCCAGTCTCTGTGTGCTGCTAGCATTGTTAGAACTCTCTTTAAAGAGAACCCGAGGTGTGTTTAACCTCCTGAGCGATAATCCCGAGCTGAGCTCGGGGTATATCGCGCAGGAGGATTTCTCAGGCCCTGGTGGGCCGATTTGCATAATTTTTTTTTGTTACACGCAGCTAGCACTTTGCTAGCTGCGTGTAACTTCCGATCGCCGCCGCTCGCTGCCGATCCGCCGCCGCTCGCCGTGCCGCGCAGCCCCCCCCCCTCCCCGACCCCTTGCGCAGCCTGGCCTATCAGGCCAGGAAGCGCTGAGGGGTGGATCGGGACTCCCTCTGACGTCACGACGTCCAAGACGTCGGTGACGTCATCCTGCCCCGTCGCCATGGCGACCGGGGAAGCCCAGCAGGAAATCCCGTTCTGAACGGGATTTCCTGCTTACTCTGATCGCCGAAGGCAATCGGAGTGGGCGGGGGGATGCCGCTGCGCTGCGGCTATCATGTAGCGAGCCCTAGGCTCGCTACATGATTTAAAAAACAAAAAATTTTTAAAAATAGTGCTGCGCCACCTCCTGGGCGATATAATTGTATCGCCCAGAGGGTTAAAGAATGTTATCTGCATACAGAGGCTGGATCTGCCTATACAGCCCAGCCTCTGTTGCTATCCCAAACCCCACTAAGGTCCCCCTGCATTCTGCAATCCCTCATAAATCACAGCCATGCTGTGAGGCTGTGTTTACATCTGTAGTGTCAGTCTCAGCTGCTCCCCCGCCTCCTGCATAGGTCCGGTCCCTGCCCCCGTCCCTTCCCTCCAATCAGCAGGGAGGGAAGGGATACAGGCGGGGACTGGAGTTCTGCAGGAGGCGGGGAGAGCAGCAGACTGACACTATAGAGATAAACACAGCCAGCTCTGACAAGCTGTTTGTCAGCAGCGTGGCTGTGATTTATGAGGGATTGCAGAGTGCAGGGGGACCTTAGGGGGGTTTGGGATAGCAACAGAGGCTGGGCTGTATAGGCAAATCCAGCCTCTGTATGCAGATAATATTCCTCAAACCCACCTCAGGTTCTCTTTAAGGACCAGACACTTTTTTTCCATTCAGACCACTGCAGCTTTAACGGTTTATTGCTCGGTCATATAACCTACTATCTAAATGAATTTTACCTTCTTTTCTTGTCACTAATACAGCTTTCTTTTGGTGCTATTTGATTGCTGCTGTGATTTTTAGTTTTTAATATATTCATCAAAAAATACATGAATTTTGTCAAAAAATGAATTTTTTAACTTTCTGTGCTGACATTTTTCAAATAAAGTAAAATTTCTATATACATTTGTGTCTAAATTTATTGTGCTACATGTCTTTGATCAATAAATAGAAACTTATTGGATTTTTTTTGTTTGGGTGAAAGTTATAGCGTTTACAAATGCACTCATAGGACTTTGGGCCCCTTAGCGCACCTAGCCTGCAAAAAAGTGTCACACATGTGGTATTGCCGTACTCAGGAGAAGTATTATAATGTGTTTTGGGGTGTATTTTTACACATACCCATGCTGGGTGGAGGAAACATCTCTGTAAATGGACAATTGTGTAAAACAATAAAAACATTGTCATTTACAGAGATATTTCTCCCACCCAGCATGGGTATGTGTAAAAATACACCCCAAAACACATTATACTACTTCTCCTGAGTACGGCGATACCACATGTGTGACACTTTTTTTGCAGTCTGGGTGCGGTAAGGGGCCCAAAGTCCTATGAGTACCTTTAGGATTTCACAGGTCATTTTGAGGCATTTGGTTTCCAGACTACTCCTCACGGTTTAGGGCCCCTAAAATGCCAGGGCAGTTTAGGAACCCTACAAGTGACCCCATTTTAGAAAGACAACACCCAAAGGTATTCCATTAGGAGTATGGTGAGTTCATAGAAGATTTTATTTTTTTGTCACAAGTTAGCGGAAATTGATTTTTATTGTTTGTTTTTTTTCACAAAGTGTCATGTTCCACTAACTTTTGACAAAAAAATAAAATCTTCTATGAACTCATCATACACCTAACGGAATACCTTGGGGTGTCTTCTTTCTAAAATGGGGTTACTTGTGGGGTTCCTATACTGCCCTGGTATTTCAGAGGCAAAAAGCTGTGTGGAGTAGTCTGGAAAACAAATGCCTCAAAATGACTGTTCAGGGGTATAAACATCTGCTAATTTTGATGACAGGTGGTCTATGAGGGGCCGAATTTTGTGGTACCGGTCATAAGCAGGGTGGCTTCTTAGATGACAGGTTGCATTGGCACTGAAGTGCAGGAAGCGCAGGATGTTCTCAAATCGTGACCTGGACATAGCAGCAGAGAACATGGGCATGTGATGTATTGGGTGCGTAGACCAATAAGACCGCAATACATTCTCTTTGACTGGACCCATGTTAAGGAGAAGGCCCAAAAAATGTTAAGTTTGGAAACTTGGAGTGGTTTCCACCGAAAAGGCTGGGCATGGTAGCTTCTCAGATTGGCGGTTGTGTATTGTGTGGCATAACGGTTGGTCTCAGCCACAATTAAGTCGTAGAGATCCACGGTGCAGAACAGGTGAAAAAAGTCTAGGGCCAATCCTAGATTATCTGTCTCCACCTGGACTCCAGACTGGGTGGTGAAAGGGGGCAGTACGGGTGTGCGGCGGAACCAGGGGATTGCCAATTGGGCTTTGCCAGCACCTCTGGGAGACTATGGGTAGTATGGACCCGTTTTACTGGTGGCTGCGACTCAGGTCTTAATGCATGCGCCACCTAACCAGTTTCTACTACCATGCTGGTGCTCGCCACTTCACCAGGGTCTAAGGTAGTACTGGTGCTAGGTCCAGGAGATGCTACGCTGCTGGTGCATGCTTCAACAAAAAAAGTCGGATCAGCGCTAGCCACTCTGCTGCCCTTGAGTCTGATCCTGTGGTCCAGTGACATGGGGTGTTGTACGCCTGGCTCTAGCCGGGACCTCAACCTCATCATTGCTATTGGTCAGAGAGCCACTGCTGTTCACCGGTTCGTATTCTGACCCAGATGATTCGTCGAATGAGGCTTCCCAATCGCACTCACCCCACTGGGCCAGAATCTCGGCAGACTCTTCAGCGGAATACCCCTTTTTTGCCATGGTGGACTGCTAAATTTAGGGGGTATTCCTCTGAGACTGCCCAGGAAAAAGAGCACCTACCTAGCAAAAGGGAGTACTTGTGAAGTAGAAAGCTGTGGTCACTTCACTGAGTTTTGATTAAAAAAAAATCAAAACTGATCTTTACAGCGCCACAGTTATTGTACAGTGTTTTTTGCAGTGATCAGAGAAAAAAAATTCTGCCATTGCGGTGGGGCGGGTGAGGGTTTGGTCGGGTGATCAGAAGCCCACGGGGGCAGATTAGGGCCTGATCAGATGGGTAGGAGTGCTAGGGGGTGACAGGTGGTGACAGGAGGTGGTTGATGGGTGTCTCAGGGGGTGATTACAGGGGAGAATAGATGTAATAAATGCACTGGGGAGGTGATCGGAAGGGGGTCTAAGGGGGATCTGAGGGTGTGGGCGGGTAATTGGGTGCCCGCAAGGGGCAGATTAGGGTCTGATCTGATGGGTAGCAGTGACAGGTGGTGACAGGGGGTGATTGGTGGGTGATCAGTGGGTGATTAGAGGGGAGAACAGATGTAACTAATGCACTGTGGAGGTGATCAGGGGGGGGTGTCTGAGGGCGATCTGAGGGTGTGGACGGGTGTTTGAGTGCCCGCAAGGGGCAGATTAGGGTCTGATCTGATGGGTAGCAGTGACAGGTGGTGACAGGGGGTGACAGGGTGATTAATAGGTGATCAGGGTGTGATTAGAGGGGAGAATAGATGCAAGCAATGCACTGGCGAGGTGATCAGGGGGAGGGGGGTCTGAGGGTGATCTGAGGGTGTGGGCGGGTAATTGGGTGCCCGCAAGGGGGAGATTAGGGTCTGATTTGATGGGTAGCAGTAACAGTTGGTGACAGGTGGTGATTGATGGGTGATTGATGGATGAGCAGTGGGTGATTAGAGGAAAGAACAGATGTAAATAATGCACTGGGGAGGTGATCAGGAGGGGGGTCTGAGGACGATCTGAGGGTGTGGGTGGGTGTTTGGGTGCCCACAAGGTGAAACTTCAAGATCCGCACCGTCAAAAGTAATATCTTTATTGAATATAAAAGTTAAAACATGATAAAATAGCGTGGGTCAGAGATGACGCACAGGCGTTTCGGACTTCCACAGTCCTTTCTCAAACCTTCATGGACCCACACTAACTAATGCTCAATTCAATCATGCTTAAATACATAAAAGGAGGACCACGTAGAGAACTATCTGTTTAACTCAATAGCATATGCATGAAACCAGACTCACCAATCAGATACGTCCCCGAAGCCATGCTCAACCAATCACAATGCAGCATAAAGGGACACAGCGTAACTGGCAAAAAATGATACTCACCAGTACCCACTTGCCAGTGTCATACAAGCGAGATTCGGGTATAAAGATCATGGTATCTATGTCACCAAGCCATGTCCCTGTGTCCCTTTAGAATGTGCGCTACCTCCATCCAATAAGCCACACATGCAGCCAATCAGGCATAAGCACAAATGAACCAACCAAACAGAATGTTGCCAGCATCAATCCACCAATCACAGCGGTGCCGATAGCGTCCGCTGCTAGGTAGACACCATCCCGCCGACAGCGTCCGTCTCTCCCCAAGTCTACATCTGAAAGCGCACACATAGGCGGCGAGTCACAGCGGGCGAGGCCAAGCACCACCAACCAATCATACCAGAGCCGACAACGTCCGCCTAAGCATGGTCTCAGCCATGCCAAAGAGCATCCGTCTAAACAGACGCATCACATAACAGGCAGGACCAACCGCCGCCAACCAATCGCGCTGGGGCCGACGACGTCCGCCTGTACACAGTCTAAGCCGTGCCTGACGGCATCCGGCTAGATAGGCGCATGACGCATTACGCATTAAAACATGGTGTCCAATAAAAACAGCCGGCACGGTCCGCTCAGTTGATAAATAGACAGTGTAAAACAAAAAAACATTGCAGCATCAGTGGATAAGAATCCACGAATACTGCATAATGGCATAATGACATGAGGCCTACCAGAGGAAGGGAGGCCACTCCAAAAAATTGCTGCATTTCAATAGGCACTAAAGAATGAAATTAAAGGTACCTATGCATAGATCCACCGGCCTTCGGAGACACATCCCCTGGTGAGATATAATAAGCAATAATTAATACATCAATATACATATAGAATAATGATACAAAACATATCTAAATTAGAGTAGACAAATTATAGTCCCTATTTAGGCCTCTAGGTACCAATGTATCTAGCTTTTTAATCCAGAAATTTTCTCTAAGTGCCAACATTCTATGCCGATCACCCCCTCTACGTGGAATTGGGATCCCCACCATGACCTGTACCCGTAACTGGGATAAGCGATAGCCCTCAGTACAAAAATGATCCGAAACAGATAATTCACGATTTTGATTTCTAATGTTTGATTTATGGGATGAAATCCTATCTTTTAATGGTTGGGTAGTGTGACGAATATTACGGAAAGTTGTGCGCAAAATCGCCATCGATTTTCGCATGGTCGTGCACAGTCACTGTCAGCCCTGGGTAGAATAACAAATACCTTTCTTTTGCTCTTCTTCTGAGAGCATTGCAGAGAGTACAGTGACCTTCCCCCCACATCCTGTTCAGGTCAGGAAGGAATTTAGCAAGTGGCTAACTCCCCTGGGGAGCAGCCATTTGGTCGCTTAGCTCATCTCCACCAAACCAGCTCAAACTGGTTGAGATTCAAAATTTCCCTCCAAGCTCATAGCTTCACACAATGGGAACATTTACTTTATTAATAAATCAAAATAGGTTTGGCACAGCAAGACCAAAATTACATTTCCTGATACCTAGGAAACAGGTCTATAATTCACATGAATTATCATTCTCTAGCTATCAGGAATCAATAGAGAAACCACTTTATCCAGCATGTGTAGAGCAAATTCGTTAGACTAGGCATGTATAGCCTCATTTAATACAGAGTCGCATGCTGCTTATGAATATGGGCTCGGATTTGCGATACACTAATCTTGGGCCGAGTCACACAAATTATTAATAAATTGGTACATTTCTTGCTCTAAGTCTGAGGGTGGCAACCTGGCTTCCAGGAGGGAACCCTGCCTTAAACACACCTACTTTCCAGGTAGTGACCGCCCCAAAACTGAGGTCAGTAAAAAGTGTTTGCGAGGAACTCCGCCTCAGTTCTTCAATTTCCATCGAGCAGGGAAGTCTAGACATGTGCTCACGGAGAACCGGGCGCATGTTGTGTACAAAGGACTTTTAACCTGAATGCCTACCTTTAAACTGGACTATTTTCTTCATTCTTCAACTGGACTGCTCAGCATAACTAAGTAAGAATTTTCTGATTTTATTCCTTTTTATTTTTAAGCTCTGTGTATATGTTAATTGGTGTATATAACTGTATGTAATGCATTTTTGTTATTAAACGTTTTAAAAATCGTTTAGCGGTTATGACCTGTTGCTGAACATACACAATCGTACCTATTCTCCTGAACTCGCTACCCTGTGTTTAATAGAAGTATACATTTATAACCCGTATGCGTGAATCCGGCTCAGATAGTCAGATCTGACCCAGGTTCCTGCATACTGCTAAGGGTTAATAGAGCGTTCTCCAAGTCCTAGTATAATTACAGTAGCGGGCTGTGTAACTCGCTTGGTGGCAGATCTTTGAATTGTATGTGTGTGGAGTGATTCGGTTGGTATCAGAACGCTCCCTTCGTGAGTCAGTTCATCAAATTGCGAACGCGGGTTACCCTTCGTGATGAACAAATGACCGTGTGAGAGGATTTCTGATGCTGATCGACTGACCCACCCGCAGACCGGCCTAGCGGTCTGTGACAGGTAGTTTTACCGACATAGCCCAGTCCACAGGGACATTTCAAAAGGTACACTACAAATCTGAACTCGCAGCTAAAGCTGCCCTTAATTTTAAATTGTGTCCCTCGGCTGGGATGAGTAAAAGTATCCCCTTTTACAATGTAACTACAAAGATGGCAACCCATACATGGGTAAGTGCCATTCCTCCTACAAGTAACTGTTTGGGCAGGACCTAAGTCATTATGGACTAACATGTCCCTCAAGGAGGGCGCCCTCCTAAAGGACATGAGGGGTCAATCGTGAAACTCTTTGACAGTAGGAAGCCCCCTTCTCAAGATAGGCCAATTCCTATTAATAATACGACTCACCCTTTCAGAGAGTATATTGTAGATGGTAACACAGGGAATCCTCTCATTAATCCCCAATCTAATACTCGACTGTTTGGAGAAGGCACTTGACCCACATCTAAATTTAAAACCCTCCTGAAGACATGAAACCGGGTAACCCCGTGCCAAAAATTTGTATCTCATTTCTTCCAATCTCTGTGCACGTAATTTAGGATCTTTTACTATCCTTTCAATCCTCTTGAACTGACTTTTAGGTATATTAAGCTTTACATGTGGAGGGTGGAAGCTGGAAAAATGCAAGATAGAATTCCTATCGGTGGGTTTAATGAAAAGGTCTGTTGTCAAATAATTACCCTCTCTAATTACCCATGTATCAAGAAAGTTAACCCTGGTGGGGTCACAATGGATGGTCAGCTCAATAGTGGAACACCTGTTGTGTAGCTCATCAACAAAGGCATCAAGGCTCGAACGCGGCCTCCTCCAAAGCAAAAATATATCATCTATAAACCGTTGCCATAGCAACACATGTTTACAAAACAAAGCACTGGAGTATACAAATGCCTCCTCGTACAATCCCATAAAAAGATTAGCATAGGAGGGAGCCACGTTCGAGCCCATCGCCGTGCCTCTGCATTGTACAAAAAAAGTAGATTCAAAAAGAAAATAGTTGTTCCTTAAAATAAATTCAAGGAGCAACATCAAAAATGTACGCTGTTTAGTATCAAAGTCCATACACAACATAAGGTAACAATCCACTGCCTCAAGACCAGCTTCATGGGGTATAGCAGTGTATAAGCTGCTCACATCCATCGTGACCAAATATGTCTCATCATCTACACCATCAACTCCCGCAATCACCTCCAAAAAATGTTGTGTGTCCCTTAAATAAGATTGTAGATTAACTACAATAGGCCTCAGTATCCTATCCAAGAAAACAGCAATATTGGAAAAAATGGAATCGATACCGGACACTATAGGGCGACCAGGAGGATTTTGTAGTCCCTTGTGAATTTTCGGGAGTATATATAGAATTGGAGTTCTAGGGGTTTCTTTGATCAAAAATGTATTTAATTCTCTATCAATAATACCTTCCCCCTCCGCATCAGCCAGAATGCTTTCAATTTGACGTTGTAAGGCAGGGGTGAGGTCACAAGACATTTTCTCATATACAGCCTCATCTGCTAATTGTCTAATGATCTCCCCTCTGTACTGGGCTCTGTCTAAAATGACCACCGCTCCACCCTTATCTGCTGCACAAATATTGATAGATTTATTGTTAGATAATGAGAATAAAGCCCGGCGTTCCTGTGGAGAAAGGTTGTTAGTCACATGTAAACATTTCTTAGCATCAAATTCTGCCTGTAAGAGGCGAATCTCCTTATTAACTTGATCAATAAAAGTATTGATAACCCCATGAGTAGAAGGTGTAAAATGACTGGGGTTTCTAAGACCCCACTCCTTCAATTGTAGGCAGTTCTTAAACTGTCCATCTGTTTGAGATAAAAAAGTGATTTTTAGAAAAAAATTCTTTCAATTTAAGTGATCTGACAAACTTAGTCAGTTCCAGGTCCAATAAAAAAAAGTCTGGAAAGTTACTAGGACAGAAAGATAATCCGGTCAGTTGGATACCACAAGCGGAGGGGAGGAAAAAGGTATCAAAAACAAAAACAAAGACAAATTGAAAGAGCACTCAAAGATGCAATTAAGGAAGAGGACATAATTCCGGTGGACCTTGTGGTGAACATTTCGTCGTATCAATTAACAGATGTGGAGCACCGGGTGTTAAATTTGGGATTATCTTTCTGTCCTAGTAACTTTCCAGACTTTTTTCTATTGGACCTGGAACTGACTAAGTTTTTCAGGGGGTGACGGGGTGATTGATAGGTGATCAGGGTGTGATTAGAGGGGAGAATAGATGCAAGCAATGCACTCAGCATCTCTGCCTGCACGCCGTGTGACTGCCTTCTCCGCCACCACCAACAGGGTCCAGGACTCCAGGTGAATTCCTGAATTTTTAAGGCTGCTGCTAGCAACGGCCGCTATACTACTTTTTCTGGTGCGTGTACATGCTTGCCTAATTTTTCTGGCTGCACTGCAGCTGCAACAACAAAACACAATGTCTTCTCTGCAGCTGTGAGATTATCAAAGCTCCCATTCAATAACACTAAATGGTGCATGAGTGTGTGAGTATCATTTGGTGTAAATCTATAGGAAGCAAGAGAAGAACTGCACCTAACATAAAGACATGCTCCTGGGAAGGGAAAAGGCAGCAGATACACGACTATATAGAAAAAAAGCATCCCTGATGGTAAGCCATGCAGAGCATTGCCAAAAAGTCCAGTCCTTGGCCAGGGTGTTTCTATCATTAAACAGCACCAGAATTGATAAGGGGAGACAGCAAATTTTCCCTGGCAAAACACTGTTCCCAATGCAGATGGGCTTGGAAGCTATTAATGCATCTCCTTGACGCTTACTGGATAAAACCACCAACTGATACCTATTAATTATAGCTGTGGTTGCCCTTCAGTGTAAGGAAAACACAAGCCACTTTCCTTACATTGAAGGCCACAGCTATAAATACTAGATATAGGATAGTAATGCTTTGATCCAGTCAGAGAGAAAACATTACCCTTGTGGCTTATCCTTCCTCTGGACTATTGTACAGCGAGGCTCAAGAAGCTGGCTTTGATAGACATGTCATATTCCAACATAGATAACTATTTAACTATAGCAGAGGAATACTATACCCCTGGTGAGAAACTGACATTAAATCATTCACAGCTAAGTAAAGAGAATTAAAAGTTTAAAGTGAACCGAGCACCTTTTTAGCACTCAGGACATTTCTATAGCACATGAAAAATGCATGCCACAATCTGTTTCATTATTAAAATAAACTTTCATTTACCTTTGTATTTTACAATCAAAGTAGCAGTATTAGCCTGTTTCAGCAGACTTGACCGTCCGCAGAGCTATCAGGACGCTAATTCTTTTATTGAGCTAATTACCCATAAGTAAACAATAGCTTTTCTCTCAACAAAGGGGGTGGGTAATTAGGACTGTTTGACACACACTAGGTCTTTGAAGAAACAGTCCTTCTGGGTAATTAGCTCAATAAAAGAATTAGCGTCCTGAGAGCTCTGCGGACGGTCAGGTCTGCTGAAACACGCTAAAAATACTACTTTGATTGTAAAATACAAAGGTAAATTAAAGTTTATTTTAATAATGAAACAGATTGTTGGCATGCATTTTTCATGTGCTATAGAAATGTCCTGAGTGCTAAAAAGGTGCTCGGTTCACTTTAACATTTATTTACAGGAACCCGTGTGAAAAAGACAGAGGCTAAGGGAACTATAGGCTGCAAAAAAATGTATAAATGCCAGTTTTTAGAATTATTCAGGCCGAAAAATGGTAATGCCTAAAACATTACATTAGGCACTCACTTTAAAAATAATAAGACATACAAAATTACACATGCAATGTATTATATTTTATTGAAGAAAAAAAATCTACAGCCACAAGCATATTGATTGCAATAGGCAAAAGAAACCCTACAGCTTAAAACAACACTGGAGAGAGTACCAGGTAAAGAGAGAGCAATAGGTATTGGCAAGCCCCAAACCTGACTGTGGGGCAAAGAGCATTCACATTTGTCTAATTAGTAATTAGGCAATCATCACATTAGCAAGTTGGGTTTCCAGTCATTTTTAGTCATTAGGAGCAAGGAAGCACGCAGAGCTTTGCTATGGAAAGGAGTTAGCATGGAAATAGGCCTTTCAACAGGCATTTGCAGGACACCTTGTCGCAAAATTGCACACTTATTCAATTTATGTAATTTGTCAACACAGGGCACTATGATGAAGAGTGGCAGGATGTCTGGCAAATACCAGAACCCCCATAAATAGTTTGCAGTTTTAGATAAAGAGAGCTCCAAGTAAAACAGTGATCATCAATGATTAAACCTGCATGAAGTCATTATTGCAAATGCTTCGTAGCAAAAACTATTAGAGGACCACTATCATGAAAAAGTAGGAAGTTAAAATCTGACAGAACGGACAGGTTTTGGGCCAGTCCATTTCCTCATAGGGGGATTCTCAGGGTTTTATTTTATTTTCAAAAGAATTTGCTGAACAGCAGTTTAACTGCCAAAACAGTAAGATACCAGCCAGCCTCCCTAATCACTTGCACACTAGTTTGTCAGTTAGACTTTGCAACTGCTGCTCAGGAAATGCTGTTGAAAACAAAGAAAACTGTGAGAATCCCCTATGAGGAAAAGGACTGGCCTAAAACCTGTCGGTTCTGTAAGATTTTAACTGCCTACTTTTTTCGCGATAGAGGTCCTTTAAAAAAGGGTTTACCTGTGCCCATGAACACAGAGATATTTCTATAGACAGTAAAAGCAGTTCAAAAAGACTGGCCTGGCTAATTCATAATCAATAAAACAAATAAATAAATACACAAGCACAAGGTGGTATTGGTAAAAAATCGATGTGACTTGATCCCCGCATGTCTAGTGTACTAAATACAAATAATATGAATTTCTGTTTACACAAAGGTCCTGAAATTAGCTGCCTAATAAACCCAGAAATAATGATTTGCCTCCTTATATCGACTTTATATAACATGTTTTAAATGTGTTTCTACAAACAGTAAAACTTAGGGCCCTTTTACACCTAATGTGTTGGTATGTGTTAGTATGCGTTAGGGTGTGTTTTTTCCATAGCAGTGCATTATGAAAAAGCTTTCAGTTAAAATGCGTATAGTGGGAACTGGGTCATAGGAAAATGTTGACATTACTTTGAAATCAGTTATTACTGAGAGCAACTGATTACGTGTAAAAGAGCTGTTATTTGGAAGAAAGATAATAAACATATGATAGTTCCCCTAACCTTGCTAACACCTAGTGGATTATCTTATATTTTTGAACACTTTAGGTTCCCATTAACGGTACAATTTTTTCACCAAATGCGATCTTTTGATGCAATTTGAATGATTGAATTAGAAAATTCGAATTGTATAGAAAATTCGCTGTCTATGAAGGCAATCGATGAAAAACGATTCTTTGGTCGATTGCTTAACCAGTTAACAACTGCCTCACGCAGTGTGGTGTGAGTGCGGCGGAAGCCCCAGGACTGCCTAACGCCAATTGCTGTGCAGTCCTGGGGGTGTTTTTTGCAGGAGATTGTGCGCATTTCCGCTTGAATGACGGAGCACTAACACTGTACAGCTCTGCGAACTAAGGCAGGGCTATACTGGGGACAGCCGTGTCACTCGGCTGTCCCCTCCAGAGGCACAAAGGCGATCTGCTGTCATAGGCTGTTGCCTTTGACAGCCAATGGCGCTAATTGGCTGGCGGGGGGAGGGAACATAGTAGGAAGGAAAAAAAAGCAAGGATTTATTGAAAAATAAAAGTAATAAATATTTATAATAAAATAAATAAACATCCCAGCAGCAATCACAGCCCACCAACAGAAAGCTCTGTTGGTAGGCAGAAAAGGGGGGGGGATCACTTGTGTGCTCAGTTGTGCGGCCCTGCAGCGAGCCATTAAAGCTGCAGTGGCCTCAATTGTAAAAAGTAGCCTAGTCACTAGGGGGGTTTAAGACCGTGGTCCTCAAGAGGTAATAGGATAAAATCATCCGAAAGTTGGATTTTTATTAATCCATTTAAAGAAAGAATCGTTAAATGTGAACAATCGATAATTACCTTCTGATTAGTTATTATTATTATTGATTTATAAAGAGCCAACGTATTCCATGGCGCTATACAAAGTAAGAAACGAACATGGGATACATAATAATACAGACAATGGTGTACACCAATATACAAGATACATAATAAGTGACAAAATACAAAAATGATACAAAATACAGAATACAAAATACAGAATTGGTAATGACAGTGATAAAAGTAACATGATAAATAAAATGTATAATAATTTTCAAGACACAAAAGGGGAGAGAGCCCTGCCCTTGCGGGCTTACAATCTACAGGGAATGGGGGGCAAACAAGAGGAGGGGTTGTATACAACAAATACATAGAGGCTGTATGTTTTAGGATACCTAGTAGGAGTGCAATTTGGTCTTAGGAGAAAGGGAAGTGGCCTAAGGTACAGCACATGCTTGTCGGAACAAATGGGTTTTTAGAGAGCGTTTAAAGGTAACAAAGGTTGGCGATTGACAGATGTGTTGGGGGAGGTCATTCCAGAGGAGGGGTGAAGTGCGTTTAGTTTTAGTTTAGTTTCGATCATTCATATGGCATTAAAAGATTGCATATAGTGAAAAAATTGTAACCTTAACACTAATTTGGAGGTGAGAGACTACACTAATGGTAGACTTTTCCTGTACAATTGAATATACTATGTCACTCACAACAAATTGAACTAATTTAATTCCTCCTTCCCCCAAACATGAACATGAGGTACTAAACAAATGACAGGCCTCTGTATAACTGAATAGAATGTATAAAAACTATTTTTCATTACATACACAGTGCTGTGTGGTGTGATTTTTATTTTTTTTACAATGGTAACACAAGGTAGTAAAATGTAGTAGAATAACCTCCACAGCACAAAGCAATGATGATGATGAATAGTCAAGAACTTTAAAGCAACAATGTGCACACAAGCAAAAGTGCTGCTCAATGCCTGATCTGCTATGCTGCACTTACAAATCTACCAGAATAAATCCTACATTTTGCATAAGGCGATGATGATAATAGGCAGTTAAACATTGTTAAGGGCTACCAAATTGTGCAGACAAGCAGCAGCACTGCTCAATGCCGTGAAAAATCATGTAATTGCAAACTCAGAACAATAAACTCTCCTGACAGCACAAAGTCATGATGATTGATAATGAGTGAATTACAATGCAGGCTATACACTAAAGGCGGCCACACATCAGGCACCAGATGCATGCCTGACCGATAATGCAACCAATTTCAGGCTGAAATTGGTCACATTAATCGGTCGGACATGATGCAAGATGTACGGGCTCAATCAGGTACGCATGAGTAACGTTGAGCGATATCAGGGTGAGCGACGAACGCAATGAAACCCCCGAAGCTGTCCACCCTAATGTTTAAAGTGCCCCCCCTTGGTACCCAGTGCACTATACACTACCTGTCTGTGGCCTCCGCTTGCTCCAGGCTCCCTCTGCTGTCCATACACATGCGCCATGTGGTTGCCTAGTTACTAGGCAACCACGTGGGACACGTGTGTATGGAAAGCGGAGCGAGCCTAGAGCAAGCAGAGGGGGTGAACAGGTAATGTATAGCGTGCACTGGGTACAAGGGGCACAGTAAACATTAGGGCAGACAAAGTCAGGTCGGCAAGCTGGTGGATGCAGTGTGACAAGGCTGATTCCTGATCTATTTCTGGTAGTAGTGACATTAGTTATAACCTGCAGCAAGACACAACACCTGCGTAAAGATACACTTGAAGAGAAAATTCTCTGAATCTTACCTAATAAAATGACAGTTGTTGCATCCCCTGCCTGTGTCTATGTCAGTTGTGGGCATATGCGGCCACATGCAGGCATGTAAACTACACAACTGCATGCCTACATTCGTTGGGAATACCATCTCCTTACTAACACACGAATTATTTCTAAAAAGTTCGCTGCTGCATCTGATCCATTACTGTTTCCTCGCAGGAGACACTGACCTCCTAGAGCAGGGCTGTTGCTCTAACTCATTCAAGTGCTATTAAGCATTACAACACAGCACTAGATTTACTGTTTTATGATTTTACTTTTATATGTATTTTATGCCATTATTGGGCTAATGCCCTTTTATACAGCTGTTCAGGTTATCTTGCCCAATATTTTATTAAAATTTTGTATTTCCATTTGACAAGCGCATCTGTAAGTTTTTGCATTTAAAGTTTTAGGAATTGGGATCCCTCTACAGTTTTGCCGCTGTCTGATTGGGCGCAACATCATTACAGTTTTTATAATAAAATGACAGTTGTTGCATCCCCTGCCTGTGTCTATGTCAGTTGTGGGCATATGCGGCCACATGCAGGCATGTAAACTACACAACTGCATGCCTACATACTTTATGTAACTGTGAATGTAGACCCTCGCATGTGCAGTGCAGCCGCTTTGCATGCCTGCACTGGCCACACAGACCAATGTACGCAGCAACGTTATCTATGCAATCAATAGAAAGTCATGTGAGGCAACAAGCCATGTGAGGCAACACGGAGGTCCACGTCCCTTGCCCTGGAAGAAAGACTGTTCCTGCAAATGTTTCTGCGCAACTGTCTAGAGTCTAGTGCCCATTATTTTTTTTTTGAATTGTGAATTAACTTTGGGAGGAAGGAGGGCAGATGACATGATCAGATGTCTTGGACACCGAAAAGTTGAAGTTGGGAGACAGCAACATCTTCAGGGCCTGTAGGTCGGTGTTATCTTTTCCAGTGAATCCAGGGTCTAGCATAGACTATTTTTTTGACAATGTACTCAAGGAGGTGAAAGCTGAACTATATGAAAGAGCGATACCAACTCTGGGCGAGGCGGAAAGGAGGGCCATCAGATGGCTAAGGAGCAACAACAAATTGGTAATTAGGAATGTAGACAAGGGAGGTAATATGGTCATAATGGCGGTTGAACAATGCAAATTGGAAGCTGAAAGACAGCTCCTTGATAAAGAGACCTATTGCCCTTTGTCCACATATCTCACCTTACATTCCCAGGCCAGTTTACAGACCCTACTACGTAGGGGAGTGGAGAGGGGCTTTCTCCCTCGGAAACTGGCCAGACAGTTGTTCCCTTCTTTTCCTAGATGCCCAGTATGGTATCATATACTAAAAATCCATAAGTCAATGACCGCACCGCCGGGACGTCCCATTGTCTCGGCTGTGGGTCTCTCACTGAGAGGTTGTCTAGGTACCGCAACCATCTCCTGTGCCTCCTTTTGAGAGGAGAACCCTCTTATTTGAAGTATACATTGGAGGTTTGCAGATGGTGGGGCGTGCCACCTGGGTCCCTGGTGACAGACTGGCCACAATTGATGTGGTCAGTCTGTACAGTCGGATACCCCATGACCTGGGAGTGGCTGCAGTTAGACATTACTTAAGGTGTACAGAAAAGGATGATGAATACCTCGAGTACATATGTGAATACTTGACATTTGTGTTAATGCATAATGCCTTTTTATTTGATAGACGATGGTCCCAACAAGTTGCAGGAACGACCATGGGGACCCCAGTGGCATGCTTCTATGCAAACCTCTTTCTGTGGGCACGGGAGGAGTCTGCGGTACTCTTGGTTAAAAATCCTTTCCGGGGGTGCATCAGACAATGGTCAAGGTACGTTTACGTCTGGTGGTGTGGTCGGGTACAGAATCTCAATTCAGTGAATGTATGCTATATTTGAACAGCAATGAGGTAAATATGCAATTCACTTCAGAATTCAGTGAGGCAGAAGCCACTTCCTTGGATTTGAAATTATTGGTGAAAGATTGGAAATGTTGCAGTCAAGGATATAGAAAACCCACAGCAACCAATTCAGTTTTACATGCCAGGAGTTTTCACCCTAAGCATGTGGTAAGTGCCATTCCTTATTGGCAGTATTTAAGACTCAGGAGAAATAATATGTCAGAAGTAGATTTTCAGCAACAAGCAAAAGATCTTACGAGCAGGTTTTGATCGAAAGCTACTGGAGAAGACCAGGTTGAGGGCCTCTAGCCATGACAGAGCTACATTGTTGACCCCTAGATAACGAGATACAGGGGGTTGCAATAAAATAGTTTTTTCATTTGAATTCACACCAATGGTGACACAGATTAGAAAAATTGTTTAAAGAAATTGGTCTATCATTGGCAGAGACCCTATACTGGCCCCACTAGTGGGGAACATACCTCGAGTTACTTTTAGACGAGCCCCTACATTGGGAAGTCTATTAATGAATAGCGAATTTGTTTCTCCCTAACACACCACATGGCTCAACAGGAATGGGCCTAAGGGCAACTTCCGTTGTGGGCATTGTAATTTTTGCCCCAAAATGCTAACACAAAAATGTATTTTAGTGGTAAAAGAAATGATACAGATCAAAAGTCTGATAACTTCCCAAACTAGTTATGTAGTTTATGCTCTTTTCTTTCCTTGCAAGCATTTTTATATAGGCCAAACCACCAGACCTGTTATGACAAGGATTTGTGAGCATATTGGGTCAATTAAGTCTGGAAAAGGATGTATTCAAGTTATTACCTACTGTATATGAGAGAGGCCCATGAAGGGAAAGGGGCATAGGGTAAGATTTGCTGGATTGGAAAAAGTTGACATCCCACCACGGAGGGGAGGAGACAGAGATAAACTTCTTCTCAGAAGAGAGACTTGTATGATCTTCAGGACTTAGGGAATGGGCCCCCTAGGATTTAACGATAAGATAGAGTTGTCTTGCATGTTGGATCCCTAATAGCCCATGAAAGAAAGAGATTTAAATGAATTGATACTAATATAGGTGAAGAGGAGTATGGCAGTGGCCGATGCATATTTGGGTTCTTGGTATTTTTTTTATCAGGAATCTAACATCTTCGGTCCCTTTCTTCTCCGGTGCAGAGGGTATGATATATTGATATGGCCCATATTTAGATCCAATTGGCACTGTCACTTATGTGTCGGTGGTGTTTTAGGGTTTGGAATTTGCCCAAGACATTTTAGGTACAAGGGTACGAAATTAGTGTTGTGACCGATTATAGACCATTATTTTTTTAATCACATCTACAGTGGGTTGCAAAAGTATTCGGCCCCCTTGTACTTTTCCACATTTTGTCATATTACTGCCACCAACATGAATCAATTTTATTGGAATTCCACATGAAAGACCAACACAAAGTGGTGTACACATGAGAAGTGTATCGATAATCATACATGGTTCCAAACATTTTTTACAAATAAATAACTGCAAAGTGGTGTGTGCATAATTATTCGTCCCCCTTTGATCTGAGTGCAGTCAGTTGCCTATAGACATCGCCTGATGAGTGCTAATGACTAAATAGAGTGCATCTGTGTGTAATCTAATGTCAGTACAAATACAGCTGCTCTGTGAGGGCCTCAGAGGTTGTCTAAGAGAATATTGGGAGCAACAACACCGTGAAGTCCAAAGAACACACCAGACAGGTCAGGAATAAAGTTATTGAGAAATTTAAAGCAGGCTTACGCTACAAAAAGATTTCCAAAGCCTTGAACATCCCACGGAGCACTGTTCATGCGATCATTCAGAAATGGAAGGAGTATGGCACAACTGTAAACCTACCAAGACAAGGCCATCCACCTAAACTCACAGGCCGAACAAGGAGAGCGCTGATCAGAAATGCAGTCAAGAGGCCCATGGTGACTCTGGACGAGCTGCAGAGATCTACAGCTCAGGTGGGAGACTCTGTCCATAGGACAACTATTAGTCATGCACTGTACAAAATTGGCCTTTATGGAAGAGTGGCAAGAAGAAAGGCATTGTTAACAGAAAGCATAAGAAGTCGCGTTTGCAGTTTGCCACAAGCCATGTGGGGGACACAGCAACCATGTGGAAGAAGGTGCTCTGGTCAGATAAGACCAAAATGGAACTTTTTGGCCAAAATGCAAAACGCTATGTGTGGCGGAAAACTAACACTGCACATCACTCTGAACACACCATCCCCACTGTCAAATATGGCTGTGTCAGCATCATGCTCACAAGGATTTGTGAGCATATTGGGTCAATTAAGTCTGGAAAAGGATGTATTCAAGTTATTACCTACTGTATATGAGAGAGGCCCATGAAGGGAAAGGGGCATAGGGTAAGATTTGCTGGATTGGAAAAAGTTGACATCCCACCACGGAGGGGAGGAGACAGAGATAAACTTCTTCTCAGAAGAGAAATTTGTATGATCTTGAGGACTTAGGGAATGGGCCCCCTAGGATTTAACGATAAGATAGAGTTGTCTTGCATGTTGGATCCCTTCAGCAGGGACAGGGAAGCTGGTCAGAGTTGATGCGAAGATGGATGGAGCCAAATACAGGGCAAACTTGGAAGAAAACCTCTTGGAGTCTGCAAAAGACTTGAGACTGGGGTGGAGGTTCACCTTCCAGCAGGACAACGACCCTAAACATAAAGCCAGGGCAACAATGGAATGGTTTAAAACAAAACATATCTATGTGTTAGAATGGCCCAGTCAAATCCAGATCTAAATCCAATCGAGAATCTGTGGCAAGATCTGAAAACTGCTGTTCACAAACGCGATCCATCTAATCTGACTGAGGTGGAGCTGTTTTGCAAAGAAGAATGGGCAAGGATTTCAGTCTGTAGATGTGCAAAGCTGGTAGAGACATACCCTAAAAGACTGTCAGCTGTAATTGCAGCAAAAGGTGGTTCTACAAAGTATTGACTCAGGGGGCCGAATAATTACGCACACCCCACTTTGCAGTTATTTATTTGTAAAAAAAATGTTTGGAATGATGTATGATTTTCGATCCGCTTCTCACATGTACACCACTTTGTACCGGTCTTTCATGTGGAATTCCAATAAAATTGATGCATGTTTGTGGCAGTAATGTGACAAAATGTGGAAAACTTCAAGGGGGCCGAATACTTTTGCAACCCACTGTATTTGGCATATGGGCCTTTCCTATGCGGTTCCCTGCCCTTCGGGTCACCCGCATTGACGGCACAACTCGTGACTGGTTGACGTGTGGTGTCCCGGGGGGTGAGGAATCCCCAACATAGAAAGGTGGATAGAGGACCATACAGGAACGATGAGACATATCCTATGATGTGGCTGTTCTTCTGGTTGAATGATGATAGTTTCTATTTAAAAATCGCTGAGACCTGCTTCATGGTGTATGGTTTTAAATAACGTCCAGAAGGATGCAAAACAGCCGTTGCTTGCCCGTATCTGTGTCCGCCACCCCACCTCTGCTGACCAGACTGCCATAGCCGCCAGCACCCATAGCATACCTTTGAGTAACTACAGCATTTGATGCATGCATGACTGTTCTGATGCAATAAATAGCACAAGCTGCGGGACGGATGGTGCACATTGTTCTTTTTTTCTCCCTATATGATGCTAGTGCCCATTAATGTCACAGCTTAATATCTAGCATGCAAATAATATATATAGCTAATTCAACAAAATTACTACCAGAACTTTTAAAAGAAATACCTACATTTCTGAATTTGGTTTACTATAATAAAAATCTGGATTATTTCACATAAAGAAGGACACATTCCAGTAAAGTCTAAATTAAAAGTACTGGGAAAATTGAAATACCAGGGCTTGGTAGTGGAAGTCCTAATAAAACAATACAAAAATAATAAATATCACTCCTATAATCTAAAAGATAAAAAAATAAGGAGAAGGAAAACCCGAATCAGCCAACACCGCAAATCAAAGAACCTTATGCCACAATATACCCGCACGCACATCCGATGTGACAATGGCCTTGATTCATAAAGCATTACATTCATTACCATTACAATAGCTGACTTTACTGAGCACTAAGGAAAATGTCAATTCAAATGTCAATTTATAAAGGCTGTTATCGCATGGAAAGCTGAAATTACTGAGCAGTGCAGTAAACTACCGACTTGTACGGTAAACACCTCAACATGTCAGTTAATGTCAATTTATAAAGACTAGAACATGCGGTAAAGCCCAGAAACATTACCGGCAGCTCTGGTCTGTCAGAACTAGTGCGGAGACTGTGAGCTTTTCTACCCCTCAGGCAGCGGAGGAGAGAGATCCCAGGAGAGAGGGGGGGAAACACCCTGTGGCCCTTCGGACGTTTAACCCTTTAGGTTCCTATTTGAAGATGCAGAAGAGCTAGTGGGGAAATAACCTAAGCATGACATGTGTAATGTGTCCTGGACGTTCATCTAAGCTGTAGCAATTAAATAAATGTTAAAAAAAGACTAATATACAGATTCACAGGGAGCAGAGGGAGTATAACAAACATGTACATTCTAAAAGAATGTCTGGGATGCCTTTATTTGTGTAATGCCGTCACTGCATGGAACAACATGTAACAACAAAGAGACAACTCCACAATGCTCTGCTGTTACCGAACAGGTTTTTGCCAATTTTTCCGGTAAATTACCAAACTTCTACCGCACCTGTGAACATTTTTATGAATTAGCAGACAGAAGTCTGAAATACGAATACGGTATTTTAACAACCTGATTTTTTATCACACAGCCGTTTATGAATTGAGGCCATTGTGTTGATGACCACAGTCAAACTCGCAGGTCCGCTTATGCACATCCTCGTGTCTGTCGCTGGATCTGGAATAGTACTGAGTTTATCCGGCAAAAACATAATTTTTCCTAGTGTTGTGCGGTAAGACATGAACAGGGTGCATAATAAACAGGTGATAAGATATAAGTGTGACAATAACTAATTAAATTATTGACAAAACATACAGAAGTTATAAGAAAGAAAAGTAAAGAGTGACCCGGGCTTATGAGCTTATGCAATGTATGCATTTCTATAACCTGATTTATTTACTTATATCATTACCATTTACTTTATACAATTGCTTTGTGAATTAATACAAATCATCTCCAACCAAATACCATAGTTCCATTGGTTTATGTCTTTCATTTATCAGCAGATGGTGCCATTCTAGCACTGATTTACTAATTTATATTTCCTACACTGACAAAACGCTCATTGTACCCAAGTTCTTTTGCAACCTGATTCGTAGATCCCATGCATATTTCTTTTTATTTTGGGCTCTTTTTACTTTTGTAAGCCCACTGTATATATACTGTGAGGGATGACCAAATTAACATGTATAAATACATTAGAGAGCAATACAAAAGCTTGGCAGATAATTTTTTTGTCCATGAGCTACAGAGGATAAGGGTACATTATCTGCGTATGGTCAGAGTTGGTCCAGGGATTTTATCTGGCTGCCACCTGGAGTCAGAAAGGAATTTCTTCCCCTTAAAGGGACACTGAGCAGACCACGTGGGTATGTATTTAAAGAGACACTGAAGCGAAAAAAAATATATGATATAATGAATTGGTTGTGTACTATGAATAATTACTAGAAGATTAGCAGCAAAGAAAATATTCTCATATTTTTATTTTCAGGTATATAGTGTTTTTTCTAACATTGCATCACTCTATAATATGTCCAGATTACACAACACTCAGCATTCAAAATTAGTCTTTCAGAGCAGTCTGTGAAGTAATAAACTCTCCTCTGCTAGAGGAAAAGTAAACAGTTCAATTACAGTTGAGATAATAAAAGTCAGATAACAGCCCTCTCCACGACCAAGTTGGTCGGAGAGCTTAATAGCTTTTTTGCATAGAGATAACAACTGGCGTTTCTCAACTCTTCCTGCACTGGAAACAATTAGACCGATGTATCTGATCTTAATGGTTTTTTTCTTAGCTGTACTACACATACAAATCATAATATCATCTTTTTTTTTTCGCTTCAGTGTCTCTTTAAGCATAACCATGAATACATGGTAGTTAGCCCTCACTTACTGGCCGTGATGTAAAGCTTTCTGCCCCCTGATCCAGCCAGTGTAAATTACATTAGGGCCGGTGACTCTCAGCAAAGTCGCGCTGTGACTCCGGAAGCTCCTCTGTGCACTGAGCACAATGACTTGCTGCCCGTGCTCAGATAGGCTGAGAGGAGGAGGATGGAAACCGAAGCATGCGCAGACCGCATGATCCAACTTCCGCTTCCGGGGTCACAGCACAACTTTGCTGAGAGTCGTCGGCCCCAATGTAATTTACGCCGGCCAGACCGGGGGGGGGGGGGGGGGGGGGCAGAAAGCTGTACATCACGGCGGGTAAGTGAGGGGTATTACCATGTATTCGTGGGTATGCTTAAATGCATACCCACACGGTATGCTCAGGGTCCCCCATTAAAGGTTAATTGGCTCAAGCCTTGTAAGGGTTTTTTTGCCTTCCACTGCATCAACTTGGCTATGTGAGGGTGCAGAAGAGAAAGGTGCCTAATGTTTACAGCATCTTCTTTTCTGGCGCCCTGAGTCCTCTGAACGTGGACCATTATGTCATAGCAGTAGCCCAGCCTGTCCACAGTTTTGCTGATGGGGGGGTGTTGGAATAATGCCCATTTCCCAGGGAGAGGTGAGTTATTCACCCAATCAATCCACCCAACATACACATAATCTGGAAGCAGTTCCCCAAAATACGCGAAACCTGGTAGCGGATCACCCAAAATACACGAAACACCCAAAATACATGTAATCTGGTAGCAGTGGTCCCCCAAATATACACAATCTGGCAGCAGTTCCCCAAAATTAGAGTTGGGCCGAACCTCCGATTTTAGGTTCGCGAACCTGGTTCGCGAACTTCCGCGGAAGGTTCGGTTCGCATTAAAGTTCGCGAACCGCAATAGACTTCAATGGGGATGCGAACTTTGAAAAAAAAAATAATTATGCTGGCCACAAAAGTGATGAAAAAGATGTTTCAAGGGGTCTAACACCTGGAGGGGGGCATGGCGGAGTGGGATACATGCCAAAAGTCCCCGGGAAAAATCTGGATTTGACGCAAAGCAGCATTTTAAGGGCAGAAATCACATTGAATGCTAAATGACAGGCCTAAAGTGCTTTAAAACATCTTGCATGTGTATACATCAATCAGGTAGTGTAATTAAGGTACTGCTTCACACTGACACACCAAACTCACCGTGTAACGCACCGCAAACAGCTGTTTGTGTAGTGACGGCCGTGCTGGACTGCTGCGCACCATGGCGAGAGTGCAGATTTTGGTGGCTTTACAGCCCATATGGTCGCCTGGCTGATGTAGCTGAATGACAGAACAGTGACTGTCCAGCTGATCAAATTTGGTCTGACCACAATGAAGCAACGACCTTATTATCTTTTGTGTGCCCCCCGAGACACTCATCTAGGCGCCGGTCATTGCTTCATTGTGATACGCAAGCCCCTTCACCACGGCAAGGTAATGATCACGAAGGGGAATGGGCGCATGTACATGCCTTTTCTTTTGTTGTTGCAGCTGCCCGCAGTGCAGCCAGAAAAATTACAGGTATGCAGTGGTGGGTTCACAGCACAGGTATGCAGTGGTGGATTCACTGAACAGGTATACAGTGGCGGGTCCACTGAACAGAACAGGTATGCAGTGGCGGGTTCACTGAACAGAACAGGTATACAGTGGCGGGTTCACAGAACAGGTATGCAGTGGCAGGTTCACTGAACACAACAGGTATGCAGTGGCGGGGTCACTAAACAGGTATACAGTGGCGGGTCCACTGAACAGAACAGGTATGCAGTGGCGGGTTCACTGAACACAACAGGTATGCAGTGGCGGGTTCACAGAACAGGTATGCAGTGGTGGGTTCACAGAACAGGTATGCAGTGGTGGGTTCACAGCACAGGTATGCAGTGGTGGGTTCACTGAACAGGTATGCAGTGGTGGGTTCACAGCACAGGTATGCAGTGGTGGGTTCACAGCACAGGTATGCAGTGGCAGGTTCACTGAACAGGTATGCAGTGGTGGGTTCACTGAACAGGTATGCAGTGGTGGGTTCACTGAACAGGTATGCAGTGGTGGGTTCACAGAACAGGTATGCAGTGGCAGGTTCACTGAACAAGTATGCAGTGGTGGGTTCACAGCACAGGTATGCAGTGGTGGGTTCACTGAACAGGTATGCAGTGGTGGGTTCACTGAACAGGTATGCAGTGGTGGGTTCACTGAACAGGTATGCAGTGGTGGGTTCACAGAACAGGTATGCAGTGGCAGGTTCACTGAACAGGTATGCAGTGGTGGGTTCACAGCACAGGTATGCAGTGGTGGGTTCACTGAACAGGTATGCAGTGGTGGGTTCACAGCACAGGTATGCAGTGGTGGGTTCACAGAACAGGTATGCAGTGGTGGGTTCACAGCACAGGTATGCAGTGGTGGGTTCACAGCACAGGTATGCAGTGGTGGGTTCACAGCACAGGTATGCAGTGGTGGGTTCACAGAACAGGTATGCAGCCAGACAGGAACAAGTTAAGCCTAACTAATCTTTCCCTGAGAGACAGTCTGCAGCAGCTCGCCCTACTCTCACTAACGCAGGCAGCACACGAGTGACCGTAATGGCCGCCGCTGCCTGCCTTATATAAGGGGGGGTGGGGCTCCAGGGGCTAGTGTAGCCTAATTGGCTACACTGGGCCTGCTGACTGTGATGTAGAGGGTCAAAGTTGACCCTCCATGTGCATTATGGGGCGAACCGAACTTCCGCAAAGGTTCGCCTGCGGGACGCGAACGCGAACCACTGAAGTTCGCATGGAACCGTTCGCAGGCGAACCGTTCGGCCCAACTCTACGCCAAAATACGCATAATCTGGCTGCAGCAGTTCTCCTAACATACACATAATCTGTCAGCGGTTCCCCAAAATACACTTAATCTGTTAACAGCGGTTCCACAAAAATGCAGATAATCTGACAGCAGTTTCCCCAAAATAGGTACCCCCAGCATAGGTAGCCAGGTTTATAGGTGTCCCCAGTGTAAGTAGCCATGAGTATAGTTGTCCCCAGAATAGGTAGCCAGGTGTACAGTATAATGCCAGGTGTATAGATGTCCCCAGAAAAGGTGGCCAGGTGTATATATGTCTCATAGGTATCCAGGTGTATAGATGTCCACAGAATAGGTGGCCAGGTGTATATGTTCCATAAGTAGCCAAGTGTATAGTAGTCCCCAGTATATGTAGCCAGGTGTATAGCTGTCCCCAGTATATGTAGGCAGGGGTATATGTCCCCAGTATATATAGTCAGGGGTATATGTGCCCAGCATATGTAGTCAGGGGTATATGTCCCCAGTATATATAGTCAGGGGTATATGTCTCCAGTATATGTAGGCAGGGGTATATGTAGGCAGGGGTATATGTCCCCAGAATAGGTAGCCAGGAGTCCCCCCAGCAGACGGGGAGCAGCGCAGAGAAGGAGAGCTGTGGGGACAGACGTGGGGAAGGGGGGACATCTCCCCCCTCCTTCCCTCACCTTGGGGCTCCCCCTCCCTCGCTCTCCCCTCCAGAACTAAGTGTTGTGCGGCGTTTGGCAGTGGGCGGAACTTACCTCTGTCTCGTTGCAGGCACGGGATGGTCTAATGGACTTGCCGCTAGTCTGGTCTGGTCCAGACCAGAGCAGCGGCACCAGAACTTCCGGCGCTTGGAGCGAGATGGAGGTAAGTTCCGCCCGCTGCCAAACGCCGCACAAAACTTAGTCCTGGAGGGGAGAGCGAGGGAGGGGGAGCCCCAAGGTGAGGGAAGGAGGGGGAAGACTTCCCCCTTCCCAGCTGTCCCGACAGCTCTCTTTCTCTGCACTGCTTCCCTCCACACATGCAAGGGTGGACGACGTCCACCTTCTGAAAAAAGCAGGTGGATGTCGTCCACCCGCGTCCACGCCCCACTCGACCTATGCTTTAAAGGTGTTGAACCATAAGCCCTGCTGACAACAGTTATCAATGAAAAGTGGACAGAATTCTTGTTACAGATATAGTGGTCAGGCTTCAGGGAAGTGCTAGAAGCTGCACAGGGTGCAGTATGCAAATGGAAGATCCCAGACACCGCCAATTTCTTTTTCCTATATCAATGGAGATGACATTAAACTTAGATCTGTAAGTTCACCTATCCTTTAAGTTCAAAGGTTGTCCTGACAAGAATTCTGTGCATACATTACACATAAAAACAAAACTCTAATGCTTTTGGCGTAAATAATGTTACAAACACAGGAAACAGGCCAACGTAATTAATAGGATTTCACAGGGTATACAGCCAGCTTCTAAATAGGGCAGCATAAGATTTTATTATAGCTATTATCCAGGAAGCTGGCAAGCAGCTGGCAAATATAAGAAAAGATGTAATCAAAACTGAACTATTGATAGAACTGGCTCGTTGCTCTGACGACATATTGAGCATAGAATCCTAATTTGAGGACATGAAGTCACAGCTCATTCATTACATTTATTGTTCCTAGATTTTATTTTGTTTCATAAGAGCCAGAGATCAGGCAAGGGTCAAATAAAAATAGCCTGCTTTAATTATTCAACCATGAGTGAAAGCAGTATGAAAACCAATCTTACCTCTACTTTCATTCACAGCGCAGACACAAATGCTGCACCCAACACTCATGTGGTCAGCTTAAAAAGCTGCTGCAGGCAAAAACTAAACTCATTCAGTAAATTGTGAAGTGCTTTTTGTAACTAGTAAACACACTTCCAGTTCTAGAGTCAGAAATAGTCTTACCTTCATTAAATTTATTTGATTTCATTATATTCCTATATTTTAGAATAACAATAATAAACGCTTTAAAAATATTTGTAGACATCTTAGTTTTGCTATTTTCCCTTTCCTGTGTTGTGCAATCTCCCTGCTCCTGCCAGAAGCATAAATTAAATTATTAATTTAAAGCATTCAGAGGGAAATGTAATTCAAATTTTAAGTCCACAGACTTCTTTGGGAGGTTAATATGAAAAAAATAAATAAATAGCACAATTAACCACTAGCCGAGGCAGTATATCTACACCCCGCGGTAGGACTGTTCCCATTCCAGGGGCATAGATATTCATCTTCTATTTCTAATGCGCGGAGTGCAGATGCGCACGCCCGCCACCTTCCCCTGCGGCAGAGTAGTAGTACACTGAACACAGTTCCCATTCACCACTCAAAGTGCCTGTGATCAATGAGATGTCAGTAGTCATCGATAACATGAAAGTGAAAGTATACACACATAACTTTCTTTAACCTCTTACCTCCCCCAGTTATCAAAATAAAACACACACACACACACACACACACACACACACACACACACACACACACACACACACACACACACACACACACACACACACACACACACACACAGTTACCTTAGGGACTAAACTTTTTTGTTATGTTATGTCATGAGGGTATAATACTGTTATTTTTGCAAATACGGGCTTGTAATTAGTGACGGAGGCAAAACTGAAAAAAAAAATACACCTCTATTTTCCCCCAAAAAATATTGTTGTATTGTTGCCATATGTTGTACCAGAGCCATATTTTAAATGTTGTAATAGCCGGGACAGATGGGCAAACAAAATGTGTGGTTTTATCCACAGTAGCACGTTTTATGTTAAAACTATAATTGCCGAAAACTGAGAAATAAATGATTTTTTTTATTATTATTCCCATTAAAGTGCATTTAGAATAAATTAATTCTAAGCAAAACTTACCACCCAAACAAAAACCTAATTGGTGGCGAAAATATAGATCATTTGGTTGTGATAAAGTTATTCGCACTCAAAGGTGAAAATTGCGCTGGTCAATAGTGGTAAAGTGATTAAAGAAAACCAGGACTGACTCCTGACTAAGCACACTTTAATTCTATGCCTGAACCATTGATTTGGGGTAGCGGAAGTGTCTGGTTCTAATTTGTGTTACAGATTAACCAAGCAGCTCGGGGTGACCCAAACCACTAGGAATGTATAGGGGGATAAAAGAGACTAAAAAGCCCTCCTACTAGGAATGTATAGGGGGATAAAAGAGACTGAAAAGCCCTCCTACTAAAAAGCAATGCTTGGTGAAATTTGCCTTCTTAAAACAGAAGGAAATTTGCAATAATTCTGCTATAAGTGAACATTTGTGGTTACCCACAATGCACCACTACTGAATATGCAAATTATCTCTTTTCACCCCTATATGCCAGACAAGCATCCAGAACCGCTGGTGTATAGCAAGCCTATAGCTTTAAATATTACACAGTCACATCAACCCCACATGTAGACAGGCTGTTTCGGGCTTTTGGCCCTTATCAGTACATGGCAGGGATTGATACGGCTATCGATATGGGATAGGGCTTGGACCAGTACAACAGAGGAACCAAGCAGCTCCTAAAGTGTAATATCAGTTATTACAAAAGCTGGCAGGATTGACTTCAGTGTAAATGGCAGAATTCCAAATTTCGAATCATAATGCTGAATTCTGATGCAAAAAGATGTTCACACATGAACAAACAACGTTTGCATGCACAGACAAATGCAGAACAGGAAGTGAAGAGGACCAGTATTGCTGCCAGAGCCAACACTCTGCAGGGTGATCAATGAGATACAAATTATTCCAGCTTGCATGCAGTTTCAAGGCACATTAAATGCAGTTTGAAATTGGGCCTGTCCAAATCTGCAGCGATTACATGTGAATGGCCCAATTCCAAGGTGCATGCAATTTGCATGCCATTGGGAAAATTAGCACTCCACTGAGCATCTGCCTTAAGCCAGGAAAATTAGCATGTCATTGATCATCTCTACCAAGCAACTGTGATGTGCAATCCCCGGGTTTAGTAAATTGCTGTCTAGATAATCTATATCTATAGTAACAAAGGAAAATCATTGTGTGTACAAGGAAACATTGTAGCAATACAAGTAATCACAGACTGACTGGGGCTGAACCAAATCCCCGAGGACAGTCTAGAGACTTGTATAGACAGAGCTGAACACAGGTCAGTTAGTTGTAACTGGAACATTTGTCATTAGAGATAACTGATGTTTGATTTGTATGTTTACTGAAGACTTGTAAAATATAAATTAGGAAGCTCCCAGCTCCAAGTACACAGAATTCAAGTTTACTCAAGAAATCAATGATCTTCCTATCCACTATGGTTTGAACTGACTAGATAATACTTTTATTAATTTATCTAGAGTTTGTACAGCCTTATACATGCTAAATGTTCAATGTTATCAGCGATAGATAGATAGATAGATAGATAGATAGATAGATAGATAGATACTGTAGATAATAGATAGATAGATAGATAGATAGATAGATAGATAGATAGATAGATAGATAGATAGATAGATAGATAGACAGAGAAAATGGACTCTGTGATGATTAGATGAGTGGTCAGGAGCATCGTCAAAACAGAAGGGCCCTTTTCCACTAGTTGTATTTCAATCTGAAAATCGGAATGTTGGTTTTTTTTCCAATAGCCACAACACCGCAATTAACATGTAAGTCGCGGTGCTGTTTTTCCACTGGTGTGATTCAATTTTTTCTGATTCACAATTGCCTGCTGAATTTTTTTGTATTTGTAAAGAAATTGCAGGAAATTGCATAGCAAACACACTGCTATATGATTTTCCCACCTTTTCGGCCACCAAACTATTTTTCCGGTGAGTTTCTTTTCTCCCATTGGAAATCGCAAACACACCCCAATTGTGCCGTACACCTGACAGATCATGGCACACTTGCAGTGGAGCAAATAGAAGGAAACACAATCACTTATTACAACATGATTGTGCATAGGATCACATTTCCTAGCGCAAAAGGGCCCAAAGGCCATATGGGTTGTTTCTTGTATTGTGTGGTTAGTATCTCCACCAAATAATCCATAATAACAGAACCGTTATCAAGAATTAGTAAGGTCAGTCTGACACACACACTGAAAGATTTGCATGCCAATCGCACATACAGCTGCTGAGCAACACAGGTTCTCAGTCGTACATAAGTTATTGAATGTAAATATGCAATTCATTTCTTGATGAGTTATGGTGCCCATACATAGTACAATAAGAACATTTGATTTTCCCGTTTATTCAACCAAAATGATCAAATCAAATGAAAGTGAAAAATAATCTTTTTTTCGATCAAGAAAAAAACAATTATCTTGTTTATTCGATAAAAATCTGATCGGACATGATCTAACGGAATAATTGAACAAAATTATCTAATAAAAAAAATAAAAATTGTACCATGTATGGGCACTATTATGGGCATTGAGAGATTAACATACCAGGTACTCTGTCAGATCTCTGTCCCTGGATGAGGGACTGCCCCCAGCTCCAATGGTAGCAAGGCTGGACTTTGCTTGTCATAGCCACTCCCCAGCTGCAAAGTGAGTAGAACCCAGCGATTCACTCAATTCTAGGTCCTTTGTTTATCATCTGTTGCCAAATTCCATCTACCGACAGCCAGGCCAGCAGGACACTGGCCAAAACGTAATACTTTGGATTATTCAGCACAAAGACTTTGCCGCTTATTGGACACAGCCAAACACAGTATTTTGAACCTTTGAGACAATTCTTCATCATTCTCCCTTTCTGCTTATTCTTATCCAACCAATCTGTTCAACTGCTAGCTACATTTGTTTGGCAGTTTTAATGTATATTTCTTGTGTATAGTTTATATAAAAAAAGTAATAATTCAATCGTTTCAGTTTTTTCCTTTGTTATCTGATTATTCTGATCCATGCTAGAATTATGTCCTCCGAAGAGACACACTACCGCATTGTTTTACCTTTATAAATTGTTCAATTTGACTAGTTAGGGTGCAAAAAAACGTTTTCTTCCTTTCAGGAATAGCTAGTTCCGAGGACTCTCTTCCTCCTTTAAATCTGGAGAGTGGTGGCAGCAAAATAGCTAATTTCCAGCATGAAATTAATAGTTTTTTTATTGTACATACAATCGAGATTGTATCATGTATGGGCACACCATCCAACCTTAAATATTTACTTTACTCACAGTGTATTCACCTTCAGAAGCCTCTAGTAGATGAAACCTGAATGACAACTGTGGTATAGTAAGATCAGGTTGGCAGGTGTTGTCACGTAGTTGAAATTCCAGGACAAGAAGGAGGCACTAGTTACCATAATGATTGGAAATTTGTCAAAGGCACAGGCAAAGAAGATCTGGTATGATCAACATGCTAGACAGTCATTCAAGGTAGATCAGAAGGTATACATAAGCCCTACTCCCTGTCAGGTGGAACAAATTGCAGGCCACCTGGGAGGGCCATACACCATTCTGAAACAGATGACTCCGGTCACTCCTGGTGAGTATGGGAGGTAAGTGACAGAAAACGGTCCATGTGAACATGCTGAAGGCACATGAGGAGAGAGAGGAGTATGTGTTCAGAGAGAGGAGCAGTGTGCAGCAAGCTAGAACCAGAAGAGCCAACCCCGCTAATAGACCTGCTAGTGGAACTACGAGAACTGGCGGATGATTGGAACAAGAACATCAACCCCCACCTATCATATCCCCAGCAACTTCAGCTCACCACACTCCTGATTGCGCACAGCAGTCTCAGGACTTCCTAACCAAACCAACTTAGCAGCTCACCAAGTTGACACAGAGATACACAAGCCCTTATGGCAGGGACCCTATCACACCTTGCCAGAAGTGCATGCTGAGATCAAGCGAGAGATTGAGCAGATGCTGCAGTTAAGAGTCATGCAGAAATCCGCTAGTCCATGGGCCACTCTGGTTGTTCCAGTCTTCAAAAAGGACTAGATTACCTGGTTCTGTGTCGATTACCAGAACTGAATGACATCACCACTAGAGATGTCGCGAACCTCCGATTTTCGGTTCGCGAACTTCCGCAGAAGGTTCGGTTCGCTGAAAAATTCACGAACCGCAATAGACTTCAATGGGGAGGCGAACTTTGAAAAATAGAAAAAATTATGCTGGCCACAAAAGTGATGAAAAAGATGTTTCAAGGGGTCTAACACCTGGAGGGGGGCATGGCGGAGTGGGATACATGCCAAAAGTCCCGGTGAAAAATCTGGATATTACGCAAAGCAGCGTTTTAAGGGCAGAAATCACATTGAATGCTAAATTGCAGGCCTAACGTGCTTTCAAACATCTTGCATGTGTATACATCAAACAGGGAGTGTAATTAGAGTACTGCTTCACACTGACACACCAAACTCACTGTGTAACGCACCGCAAACAGCTGTTTGTGTAGTGATGGCCATGCTGGACTACTGCGCAACATGGCGTGATTGCTCTTCCTCACTCAGTGATGTCAGGTAATGTGTGACTTCCTTCTCAACTTTCCATGGCATTGTTAAAAAGCTTACGTTTTGTTTTTAATTTACATTTTCTACTTGCTGTGTACTTGTTCAGTACCGCTACAATGAGAATCCTGTGGAGGCGGGCAAGTCTGCCATTATGACCCCGGGTAATGGCCGGGGAATGAGAGGTTTGAATCCGGTGTGGAGCCTGAGCAACGGCTACCACTACACATCCAAGGAGGGCAGCGGGCAGGCATGCACGCCCGCCCGCCTCGAGGTAGTGACCAAAAATAACAATACAGGAGGAGGACTTTCGAGGCCCTGCTGTGTATTTGAAATGAATGTACTTTAAATCCTTTAACGAGAACCAGTTATGGCGGGCAAAGATGACACCACATTCCTTTCACGAGAATCATATGGAGGCGGGCAAGTCTGTCATTTGTGACCCCGGGTAATGGCCGGGGAATGAGGGATAGAATCCGGTGTGGAGCTTGAGAAACGGCTACCACTACACATCCAAGGAGGGCAGCAGGTAGGCATGCACGCCCGCCCCGAGGTAGTGACCAAAAATAACAATACAGGACTCAGGAGGACCTTTTGCGGCCCTAATTGAAATGAACTAACTTTAAATCCTTTAACAGGAATCCGTTATGGAGGGCAAGTCTGCCATTGTCACCGCGGGGAATGAAGGTTGGATTCCGGCCCGAAGTGGGAGCCTGCTGAGACCCATGCTGTAGCTGCCCTGACCGTGCTTTGCCGACCAGGCATCTGTGGTCAGATGGACCCTTGAGCCAGCGGAAGACAAACCAAGTCGAAAGCATTTGCCAAGAATGTTTTACGGAGGGCAAGTTTTTTGCCCTTTTTTTTTTAATTTTTTGAAAATGATAGATGGTTGTATTTTTAAATTGTTTGAAAGTTTAGATGGTTGTATTTTTAAATTGTTTGAAAGTTTAGATGGTTGTATTTTTAAATTGTTTGAAAGTTTAGATGGTTGTATTTTTAAATTGTTTAAAAGTGTATCCATTCTTCCTCCCCCCAGCCACGAACAATACCATGGGAACGTGGAGCAGCAGAAGCCCCCTGTGACGGCTGCCACGGTTGTTCTCCGCTGCTTGTCTTTTGAGGGGTGCTTCTTTTCCTCAGGTGTTCTTGCCATAGCTGTTTGTGCCTTCTCTCCAGGTGCCTTCGTAAAGCACTTGTCCCTACGTGACAGTTGGCCTTTCCACGGCTCAATTTTTGCTGGCAGAGACAACAGATGGCTTTGCTCCGATCTGAGACACACACGTGAAAAAATTTCCAAACCGCTGAGCCCCCCTGGGGTGATGGCGCTACGGTGGCATCAGCAGCAGCTGACGTTGAAGGGCATGTGTGCTCCCTGGCCATAGCTGGCGATACATGGCACCGGACACTGCCCCCAGCTGTTTCTGAGGACGAGCTCCCTCTGCTTCTATCATAGAGTCGTCTCCTCCTACTCCTCTCTGACTCCTCCTCTGAACTGTCCCCCTGGTCATCTCCTCTACCGGGAACATATGTGGTATCCGTATAATCGTCATCATAATCCTCCTGGCCAGCTGCGCTTTCCTCAGACACCTCCTCAAGTGCACCAACTTCAGGTGGTCCACCATCATCCCCATCCACCAGAGCCGGGACAAGGTCCTCCAGCACCCAAGGCTGAGACACCAAAGTGCGCCCCTCGATCCCTCCCACCCCAGCTGTCACACACTGATTGCTATTAGACTAAGAGGGCCACAGGGCCCACAACCTCCCCAACACCTTAATCTCTAGTTATCTGGCTTGCAGTCACTGCTGTGTACCCCCTTTTCTTATTTCTTTCTGCTTCATACACAATTAGGAATGATCGCTGAATGAATTGTGCGCCCCCTCCTACACTGCGCCCTGAGGCTGGAGCCTCTCCAGCCTATGCCTCGGCCTGGCCCTGCCATCCACACACGTTACGTCCATACTATCGCCACCTAACTCAGACGTATGAGGTGGTGTACCTGCGCCTTCTTGTTGTTGTTGCAGTAGTGGCTGGGAATCAGTGATTTCACCACCACCACCAAATAACTCCTGCGAAGTGTCAAATGCAGCGGATGTGGTGCTTGTTGTAGCGCTGGTGGCTGCGGGAGATGAGGTGTTCTGTGTTAAATACTCAATCACCTCCTCACGATTTTGGGAAGTGATGGCACGTGCCTTCTTCTGAGCACTGTATTTTGGGACAGGTCCGCATGAAATCACAGCAACACCACCTCGCACAGCCACAGACCTGCCGGTGCCTGGTGGCCTTCCTCTGGGTCTGCCTCTACCTCTTCCTCTACCTGGTTTGTCCATTTTGTCCATCTCGGGGGTATGCTAGCTATATGCAGTGAGGTGGGTTCCCACTCAACACAACAGGTAGTTAGATGCAGTGAGGTGGCCAGGTGGGTTCACACTCAACACAACAGGTAGTTAGATGCAGTGAGCTGGGTTCACTCAACAGTAAAGGTACTTAAGATGCAGTGAGGTGGGTTCTCACTCAACACAACAGGTAGTTAGATGCAGTGAGGTGGCCAGGTGGGTTCACACTCAACACAACAGGTAATTAGATGCAGTGAGCTGGGTTCACTCAACAGTAAAGGTACTTAAGATGCAGTGAGGTGGGTTCTCACTCAACACAACAGGTAGTTAGATGCAGTGAGGTGGCCAGGTGGGTTCACACTCAACACAACAGGTAATTAGATGCAGTGAGCTGGGTTCACTCAACACAAGGCTAGGTATATGCAGTGATGAGGTGGGTTAAGTAAACACAACAGGTACTGGGTAGTTAGATGCAGTGAGCTGGGTTCACTCAACAGTAAAGGTACTTAAGATGCAGTGAGGTGGGTTCTCACTCAACACAACAGGTAGTTAGATGCAGTGAGGTGGCCAGGTGGGTTCACACTCAACACAACAGGTAATTAGATGCAGTGAGCTGGGTTCACTCAACACAAGGCTAGGTATATGCAGTGATGAGGTGGGTTAAGTAAACACAACAGGTACTGGGTAGTTAGATGCAGTGAGCTGGGTTCACTCAACAGTAAAGGTACTTAAGATGCAGTGAGGTGGGTTCTCACTCAACACAACAGGTAGTTAGATGCAGTGAGGTGGCCAGGTGGGTTCACACTCAACACAACAGGTAGTTAGATGCAGTGAGCTGGGTTCACTCAACAGTAAAGGTACTTAAGATGCAGTGAGGTGGGTTCTCACTCAACACAACAGGTAGTTAGATGCAGTGAGGTGGCCAGGTGGGTTCACACTCAACACAACAGGTAGTTAGATGCAGTGAGCTGGGTTCACTCAACACAACGCTAGGTATATGCAGTGATGATGTGGGTTAAGTAAACACAACAGGTACTGGGTAGTTAGATGCAGTGAGCTGGGTTCACTGAACAGTATACAGTAAAGGTACTTAAGATGCAGTGAGGTGGGTTCTCACTCAACACAACAGGTAGTTAGACTTAGATGCAGTGAGCTGGGTTCACTCAACACAACGCTAGGTATATGCAGTGATGAGGTGGGTTAAGTAAACACAACAGGTACTGGGTAGTTAGATGCAGTGAGCTGGGTTCACTCAACACAAAGCTAGGTATATGCAGTGATTAGGTGGGTTAAGTAAACACAACAGGTACTGGGGTATATGCAGTACTGGGTAGTACAATGTGCAGCTCCCTGTCACACACACAGGCAGTCAGTCACTGATGTGCTGGGCTGCTGGCAGTGGCACACACACTATCAATTAGCAAGGCTGTGCATGCAACAAAAGTGTCAGAAAAAAAAAAATGTACAGGTTGAGCTCTGAAAAGAGCTGTTGCTGGGTGCTTTAAAAGCAATATTAATCAGTCAGGAACAAGCAAAGCAGCCTAGAACCTAACTAATCTGTCCCTAAGAGAAAAAGTCTGCAGCAGCTGTCCCTTTCCTCTCTCTAGCAGGCACACGAGTGACTGTAATGGCCGCCGGAGGCTGCCTTATATAAGGGGGGGTGGGGCTCCAGGGCTTACTGTAGCCTGAATGGCTACAATGTGCCTGCTCACTGTGATGCAGAGGGTCAAAGTTGACCCTCATAGTGCATTATGGGGCGAATCGAACTTCCGAAAAAGTTCGCCTGGCGCAGGCGAACGCGAACCCCCAATGTTCGCCTGGAACCGTTCGCCGGCGAACCGTTCGGTACACCTCTAATCACCACAAACAATGTGTATCCCATGCCTTAAATTAATGAACTGTTGGATCAGCTGGTGTCCGCCAGCTATCTGACAATTATGGACCTGAGCCGTGGTTACTAGCAGATTTTTCTCATGCCAGAGGCGAGAGAGAAATCTGCATTCATCACCCCTTTTGGCCTCTATGAGTTTACTAGAAAGCTCTTTGGGATGAAGAATGCACCTGCCACCTTTTCAGCGGGCCATAACTGAACTGCTGGAATTAGCTTTAAACTTAAAGAGAAACTCCAACCAAGAATTTAACTTTATCCCAATCAGTAGCTGATACCCCCTTTTACATGAGAAATCTATTGCTTTTCACAAACAGACCATCAGGGGGCGCTGTTTGACTGATATTGTGGTGAAACCTCTCCCACAAGAAGCTCTGAGGACCACAGTACTTTTGACAGTTTGCCACAATGTAACAAGGTTCCCAGACAAGAAAATAGTTGTTTACAGCTGTCTCCAACAGCCAAAACAGCTAACAGCAGCTACATAACCTGCCCACAGTAAAAATGTCACCATGTAATAAATGTCAGAATGTAAATTGGGGAGAGGAAAGATGTTACAATGAGCAAACACTGACTAAATCATTTATACATAATTATTGTAAAAATGAAGCACTTTTTTATTACACTATTTTCACTGGAGTTCCTATTTAAAGGGTAAACAGATATGAATTATTATATGGACAGTTGTGTAATTAACCTGGAGAATTGAGGTGGCTGTTTGGGGTCCATGGGTCTCAGAGGATCCAACAAAGAAGCCATTAATACTAATGTAACCAGCAAATATTACTGCTTACAATATGTTCTGGAGAAAACTTTTGGAAATAGCACAATCATTCCAATTAATTACAATTACATTACAATACAATAAAAATGTACTACATCTTGCATAATAATGATCTTATTCACATACTGTAAGCCTGACTACAGAGTTCCCAGAGGGCTCCCATTGAGGATATTAAGATCCAGAAAATCTGGACTGGATTGTTTTCAGCAATCTGAAAGATGATTGCAACACTCACATACAGCACTTTGAAAGATTGTGATTAGTTCCACCAGCTATAATATAAAAAAACCTGTAAAACTAAAACAGGTGCTAGCTAAATTAGCACTTTAACAGAACCAGCATTCCCCGGCCTGAATTAACCAATAGGGACACTAGCTTTGGGAGTGCTATAGCATCACTGAATATTGATCTAGCTCTAGCCATTTAGCTGCTTCTGGACTATAATTTACATTCTAGGGCTGTATTAGTGGTCTTAAATGTTTGCAGTGTACAGAAGGGCATGTTATCAGAGCCAGAGTTTAAGTGCTGAAATATCTGTGTTTAAAGGCTCCTGATACTTAAAGCTACTCCTCTGCATACAATTATAATACTAATAAGGTCACAGTTGTCATGCTAATTCAGGGTGCTGTTTAAGGTGTTAGATTACTTGGTCAGCTGTAATGATCCGCTCAGCTGGCTGCACAGGCAGACAGCTGTTTGATCATTCCTTAAGTCCATGGGATGCAGGTCTCTGGATAAGAGACCTGTCTTTGCCTTGCAAGCTTCAGACCTGCTCTGCTGAGGAATTTGCATATACTGATTATGCAGATTGCCTAGTCTCCTCCCTTGAAGCCTTGCAGCATAAATACCATGTGCTTCCACAGTCCTTCGCTGGTCATGATGGTTTGTTAACACACTCCTGGAGTGTCAGCCTTGCTATGGTTTGCTAAAGTTATCTTAGAGTATTCCTGGGGCCTGTATTAGACACCCCTCTAGTACAGTCAGGTTGTATGATTTGTATTGCCTGTTCTGTTTGTCTTGCTGTGGTTCCTGTTGCTGTACTTGGATCGCACTAGCTCTGGCGGTAAGAGCAGTGGATCCTGCTAACTCTGTTTCCCTACTTGGTTCACACTTGCTCTGGCAGTAAGAGCAGTGGATCTTTCCTGTCCTGTCCCTGTACCCGAATCGCACTCGCTCTGGCGGAAGAGCAGTGGATCTTATCTGACCTATACCTGTTTTCCGTTAGTCTGTCTGTCTTGTCTGATACGAACGCTTGCGGTAAGGCTCGGCGAGGTAACCGTTAAACAAGCTTTCGTGTTCTCTATTTCGTGTTTGTGTGTCATTGGTTAGTTAGGCGTGCTTGTCTCTGTTGCGCTTAACGTGCAGAGATTGCGCTGTAAACGTGTTCGCTGTTGTGAATGAGTGCGGTGTTCGCGTTTAGTTATCGTTTGTTATTTTCCTTATCTTCTCATTATATGATTTGCTGTGCCTTTACTACTCTCGTGTCCTGTCTTGCTTAAGTCTTGTGTCACCTCTGGCAATCGCCTCTCTCGCGATTGCGTTCCTACTTTGTTTCTACTGTTGTGTGTGCACCGTCACGGGTTGGCGACTAGATTGGTGCACACATATACATTCTGTCCCTGTGCTCATTCTCATTCGTAATCGCGTCTCTTGCGATTGCGTTCTCACTTGGTTTCCTCTGTTGTGTGTTCACCGTCGCAGGTTGGCGACGAGATTGGTGGACATACATACATTCCTCCTCTGTGCTTATTCTGTCTTGTGTCACTGTTAGCAATCGCCATCTCTTGCGATTGCCTTCTCACCTGATCTTCATGGTTGTGTGTTCATCGTCGCTGGGTGGCGACTAGATTGGTGGACACACATACACTCTGTCGCTTTACTCTCTCTCTTTAAGGGTTATCTTGACCTGCTCGGCTGCAATTCGGACAATTCTCATCTGGCATCTGTGGCAGTACAGAGGCTTTGCTCCTCTGCACTCCACAGCTCCACCTGCCGGTGGGAATTTCCCCCTACTGGTGCTTGCACCAAAGCTGGGTTCTCTCCTTTCATACGCTTGTGGAGGTTTTCCGCCGTGTCAGCGCACGCCTTGATAATTCCACAATCGTTACACCAGCATAACTTGAAAACACTGTGTCCCATTTTGCACCTTAACCACTTAAAGGGAACCAGAGAGGTTGGGAGGGGGAGCTTCTATACATACCTGGGGCTTCCTCCAGCCCCATATGCACGGATTGCTCCCACGCCGCCGTCCTCTGCTGCCTGAATCTGCTGGTACCGGGTCCCGTCATTGCCGCGAGCCAGCCAGTCGGCCGGCAGACGCGGCCAAATGTCCGCATCACACGGCGCTCCCTCCATACACATACGCATGAGGCTGCCTGCTGCGCAGCCTCATGCGTACGAGTATGGAGGGAGCCCCTGTGTTGCGGACAATTGTCCGCATCTGCTGGAAGTGACGGGACCTGGTACCGCCGATCCAGGAAGCGGAGGATGGCGGCGTGGGAGCGATCCAGCCTTATGGGGCTGGAAGAAGCCCCAGGTATGTATAAAATCTTGTTCTATTTTTTCATGCCATTCCTCTCTGGTTCCCTTTAAGGACTGCAGTCTTAAAACCCCTTAAAGAGGAGCTGTTAGGTATAGGGTCTCAGAGAAAAAAAACACATATATTAGTAGATAAATACTGGCTGTACTTACATAACATATGCATTACACTTTCCACGTTTTGATTTTAGTGATTTTTATATAGTATATTGTGAGGATCCGCGTGGCTGCCTGCGCAGGCAGGCAGCCTTTTGACCACTGTTCAGGTCTGCATTCTGCAGGTCTCTGGAAGAGAGACCTTTTGTCAGTTGTGCAGCTTGCTGCTGAGGAATTTGCATACGTTTGTCATGCAGATTGCCTAGCCACATCCCTTGTGGGCTTGCTCTATAAAGAGCTATGTTTCCCACAGTAAGTTGCTGGTCATAAGAGTTAGTTCTTGTGTAACACTCGCTGGAGTGTCAGCCTTGCTCTATGTTTGAAGATTAGCCTAGAGTAACTCCTGGGACTGCACTAGGCAGGTTTCCCTAGTGCAGTTAGGATTGCATTATTTGTATTGCCTGTTCTGTCTGTCTGTGGGGTGCTAACCAGAGCAGCGGTTGTTGCTGGTAGGCCCTTCTGTTCTGTTGTTGCCTTACTTGGATCACACTCGCTCTGACGGAAAGAGCAGTGGATCGTATCTCTTACGTATTCCTGTTTCCGTGTATCTGTCTTGTCTGCTCCGAACGCTTGCTGGAGGCTCGGTGAGGTAACCGTTAAGCAAGCGCTCGCGTCCTCTGTTTTATGTTTGTCTGTCGGTGGTTAGTTAGACGTGCTTGTCCCTGTTGTGCTTATCACGCGGGGTCCGCGCATAAAACGCGTGCACTGTTGCGAATGAGTGCGGTGTTCGCGTTTAGTTAGCGTTTGTTATTTTCCTTATCTCCTCATTGTATTATTTGCTGTGCCTTTGCTACTCTCGTGCTCTGCCTTGCTGTAGCCTTGTGTCACCTCTGGCAATCGCCTCTCCCGCGATTGCGTTCCTACTTCATATCTGCTGTTGTGTATGCACCGTCGCGGGTTGGCGACTAGTTTGGTGCACACACATACAATCTGTCCCTTTGCTCACTCTCTTTCAGAGCTATCTTGCACTGCGTTTCTTCCCTTCGTGCAATTCCTGTCTGGCGTGTGTGGCAGGGCAGAGGAGCTGTTCCTCTGCACTCCACAGCTCCTCCCGTCGACAGAAATTTCCCTCTACAGGTGCATTGCACCTTTTGCTGGGTTCCCGCAAATTATACGCTTGTGGAGGATTTCCGCAGTGTCAGCGCACGTCTTGTGCGCTGATCACGGAGATAATTCCACAATCGTTACATATATACAGAGATTTATGTTCTTGACAGGTTCCATCTTTGACTGTCTGTGTCTGAAGCCAGTCGTGATGTAATATCCTCCCTTACCCTGCTTCCACTCTTCCCCCTGATTTAGTATGTATTAGCCCTCCCAACTCCCAGCCTCAGACACTCCCACCAAGCTGAAGTCACCCGCCCCTTTAGTACAGGCTGTCAGATGCTGTAGATATACAGATTATATTGATTTGTTAGAAGACCCCCAGATGTCCGCAGCTGCCCCTTTACAATCTGCCTGGCTTGGAAGCAGCAGGGTCACTCAGCTGCAGCCCGCACCCCCTCCCACCAGGAGATCAGACCAGAAACAGGTGCGGAAGTCTTCTCACCTGAAAAAGCAAACACTGAGAGAAAGCGGCCGCAGAGTGCACCTCCAGCTTCCAGCGCCGCCACCACAGTTTCCTCTGTCAGCCGCCGCATCTCTCTCTCTCCTGCTGGTGTCCCACACATGTGACTCGCTGGATCCTGGTGGATCTGATCTGCAGATGAATGTCTGTTAAACAAGGTGTGTATGATGCAGGAGAACAGAGGCGCCAAAAGGATAAAAGGAAGCTAAATGAGCTTAAAAACCAAATTTTTGGTAAATAGAGGAGGTAGTGGTGGACTTACCTCCTCCAAGTAGACACACAACGACTGTAGTAAAGACAGTCAATATATTTTATTTATGAACTCCAAATATGCAACGCATTTCGCAGGTTTGATCCCGCTTCATCAGGCAATAACAACAGAGAAATAGCATATGTGGTCAGTAGAAGAGCCAGGCACAGAGGTGCCTGGCTCTTCTACTGACCACATATGCTATTGCTCCGTTGTTATTGCCTGATGAAGCGGGATCAAACCTGCGAAACGTGTTGCATATTTGGAGTTCATAAATAAAATATATTGACTGTCTTTACTACAGTCGTTGTGTGTCTACTTGGAGGAGGTAAGTTCACCACTACCTCCTCTATTTACCAAGAATTTGGTTTTTAAGCTCATTTAGCTTCCTTTTATCCTTTTGGCGCCTCTGTTCTCCTGCATAATATTGAGTCCACCCTGGGTGTAGGGTTGAACCCCCTTTTTCTCATCTACAGAGAGCGACTTCTTATTCCTGAGTGGGGTCAGGAAAATCTCCCCACCTGCCTTTACAGTGGTTGCCTAATGGTAACCCTGGTTTGTGAGTATTACTATTTACTCTATCTAGTAACAATTTACCAGTACATATTACACTATTGGGGCTCTTGGTGTTCCTTGTTTTTTTAAGGTGTGTATGATGATCTGCAGATCTCATAGACTATGAATGCAATTTGCAGGAACGGATCTTTGGCAGGAACAGATCTTTTGCAGATATTGATCTTTTGTGTCTGTACAGCATCTGTGTGGGCAGCATCTTGCAAAGATTTCTGTCTGATGGGGAGTTCAGCTCCATAGAAAAGACTGTGTAGGTATGGCTCTCATACTACATGAAGGGTGGTAAGATTGGTCTGTGATCTTTCATTTTCCAAAGACTATAGTCTGATGTGTGTATGCACCTTAAGTGTTCAGCATCTTGCAAAGATTTCTGTCTGATGGGGAGTTCAGCTCCATAGAATAGACTATGTAGGTATGGCTCTCATACTACATGGAAGGGGGTAAAATTGGTCTGTGATCTTTCATTTTCCAAAGACTATGGTCTGATGTGTGTATGAGCCTTAAGGTGCATACACACATCAGACTATAGTCTTTGGAAAATGAAAGATCACAGACCAATCTTACCACCCTTCATGTAGTATGAGAGCATTTCTACACAGTCTATTCTATGGAGCTGAACTCCCCATCAGAAAAAATCTTTGCAAGATGCTGCACACAAACATGCTGTACAGACACAAAAGATCAGTATCTGCAAAAGATCTGTTCCTGCCAAAGAATCAAGATCCGTTCCTGAAAATTGCATTCATAGTCTATGAGATCTGCAGATCATCATACACACCTTGTTTAACTGAGATTCATCTGCAGATCAGATCCACCAGGATGGATTTTCAGATCTGCAGATGATTGTCTGATCTGCAGATGAATGTCAGTTAAACAAGGTGTGTATGATGATCTGCAGATCTCATAGACAATGAATGCAATTTGCAAGAACAGATCTTTTGCAGGAACAGATCTTTTGCAGATACTGATCTTTTGTGTCTGTACAGCATCTTTGTGTGCAGCATCTTGCAAAGATTTTTTTTCTGATGGGGAGTTCAACTCCATAGAAAAGACTGTGAAGGTGTGGCTCTCATACTACATGAAGGGTGGTAAGATTGGTCTGTGATCTTTCATTTTCCAAAGACTATAGTCTGATGTGTATATGCACCTTTACTCTTTAAGGACCAGACACTTTTTTTCCACTCAGACCACTGCAGGTTTAATGGCTTATTGCTCGGTCATACAACCTGCCACCTAACTGAATTTTACCTCCTTTTCTTGTCACTAATACAGCTTTCTTTTGGTGCTATTTGATTGCTGCTGTGATTTTTAGTTTTTATTATATTTATCAAAATAGACATGAATTTTGTAAAAAAAAAATGATTTTTTTTTAACTTTCTGTGCTGACATTTTTCAAATAAAGTAAAATTTCTATATACATTTTTGTCTAAATTTATTGTGCTACATGTGTTTGATAAAAAAAAAATTCAGTGTTTATTTATTGGTTTGGGTAAAAGTTATAGTGTTTACAAACTATGGTGCAAAAAGTGAATTTTCCCATTTTCTAACATCTCTGACTTTTCTGAGCACCTGTCATGATTCATGAGGTGCTAGAATTCCAGGATAGTATAAATACCCCCAAAATGACCCCATTTTGGAAAGAAGACATCCCAAAGTATTCACTAAGGGGCATGGTGAGTTCATAAAAGATTTTATTTTTTGTCACAAGTTAGCGGAAAATGACACTTTGTGACAAAAAAATAAAATAAAAAAAGTTTTCATTTCTGCTAACTTGTGACAAAAAAAATGAAATCTGCCACGGACTCACCATGCCCCTCTCTGAATACCTTGAAGTGTCTACTTTCCAAGATGGGGTCATTTGTGGGGTGTGTTCACTGCCCTGGCATTTTGGGGGGGCCTAATTGTAAGCACCCCTGTAAAGCCTAAAGGTGCTCATAGGGCTTTGGGCTCCTTAGCGCACCTAGGTTGCAAAAAAGTGTCACACATGTGGTATCCCCGTACTCAGGAGAAATAGTATAATGTGTTTTGGGGTGTATTTTTACACATACCAATGCTGGGTATCTGTAAATGAGATTTTTTTTTTTTTACGCACAATTGTCCATTTACAGCGATATTTCTCCCACCCAGCATGGGTATGTGTAAAAATACACCATAAAACACATTATACTACTTCTCCTGAGTACGGTGATACCGTGCATCTCTCTCTCTCCTGCTGGTGTCCCAGCAGGGATGCGCTAAGGGGCCCAAAGTCCTATGAGCACCTTTAGGATTTTACAGGTCATTTTGAGGCATTTGGTTTCTAGACTACTCCTCATGGTTTTGGGCCCCTAAAATGCCAGGGCAGTATAGGAACCCCACAGGTGACCCCAATTTAGAAAGAAGACATGTCAAGGTATTCTGTTAGGAGTATGGTGGGTTCATAGAAGATTTAATTTTTTGTCACAAGTTAGTGGAAATTGATTTTTATTGTTTTTTGTCACTAAGTGTCATTTTCCACTTGTGACAAAAAATAAAATCTTCTATGAACTCACCATACACCTAATGGAATACCTTGGGGTGTCTTTCTAAAATGGGGTCACTTGTGGGGTTCCTATACTGCCCTGGTATTTTAGAGGCAAAAAGCTGTGAGGAGTAGTCTGGAAACCAAATGCCTCAAAATGACTGTCCAGGGGTATAAGCATCTGCAAATTTTGATGACAGGTGGTCTATGAGGGGCCGAATTTTGTGGAACCAGTCATAAGCAGGGTAGCCTCTTAGATGGCAGGTTGTATTGGCACTGAAGTGCAGGAAGCACAGAATGATCTCAAATCATGACCTGGACATGGCAGCAGAGAACATGGGCATGTGATGTATTGGGTGCGTAGACCAATAAGACCGCAATACATTCTTTTTGACTAGATCCATGTTAAGGAGAAGGCCCCAAAAAATGTTACGTTCGGAAACTTTGAGCGGTTTCCACCAAAAAGGCTGGGCATGGTAGCTTCTTGGATTGGCGGTTGCATATTGTGTGGCATAACGGTTGGTCTCAGCCACAATTAAGTCGTAGAGACCAGCAGTGATCAGAAAAAAAATTCTGTCACTGCTTTGGGGCGGGTGAGGGTTTGGCCGGGTGAACAGAAGCCCACAGGGGGCAGATTAGAGCCTGATCTGATGGATAGGAGTGCTAGGGGGTGACAGGTGGTGACAGAAGGTGATTGATAGGTGTCTCAGGGGGTGATTAGAGGGGAGAATAGATGCAATCAATGCACTGGGGAGGTGATTGGAAGGGGATCTGAGGGTTTGGCCGAGTGATCATGAGCCCACACGGGGCAAATTAGGGCCTGATCTAATGGGTAGGTGTGCTAGGGGGTGACAGGTGGTGACAGGAGGTGATTGATGGGTGTCTCAGAGTGTTATTAGAGGAGGGAATAGATGTAAGCAATGCACGGGGAGGTGATCAGGGGGGGCCTGAGGGCGATGGCGGGTAATTGGGTGCCCGCAAGGCGCAGATTAGGGTCTGAACTGATGGGTAGCAGTGACATGTGGTGATAGGGGGTGACGGGGTGATTGATAGGTGATCAGTGGGTGATTAGAGGGGAGAACAGATGTAAATAATGCACTGGGGAGATGATCAGGGGGGGGGTCTGAGGACAATCTGAGGGTGTGGGCGGATGTTTGGGTGCCCGCAAGGGCAGATTAGGGTCTGATCTGATGGGTAGCAGTGACATGTGGGGATAGGGGGTGACGGGGTGATTGATAGGTGATCAGGGTGTGATTAGAGGGGAGAATATATGCAAGCAATGCACTGGCGAGGTGATCGGGGGGGGGGGGGTCTGAGGGCAATCTGAGGGTGTGGGCGGATAATTGGGTGCCTGCAAGGGGCAGATTAGGGTCTGATCTGATGGGTAGCAGTGACAGGGGGTGATTGATGGGTGATCAGTAGGTGATTAGAGGGGAGAACAGATGTAAACAATGCACTTGGTAGGTGATCTGAGGGCGGGTCTGCGGGCTATCTGGAGGGGCCTGGGGAGGATCTGAGGGTGTGGGGGGGGGGTGATCAGGAGCCCCCAGGGGGCAGTTTAAGACATAATCTAAAATAAAATGTTGACAGATAGTGACAGGGAGTGATTGATGGGTGATTAGGGGGGTGATTTAGTGCAAACAGTGGTCTGAGGGGGTGATCGGGGGGTGGGTCTGAGGGGTGCTGTGGGCGATCAGGGGGCAGAGGGGGCAGGATCAGTGTGTATGTGTGTTCACTAGAAGGGCTGCCTCCTGCCCTGGTGGTCCCTCGATCACTGGGACCACCAGGGCAGGAGGCAGCCTGTATTATGCACTTTGTTAGCTTAACAAAGTGTATTATACACTTTGCATGCAGCAGATCGGGGGTTAACAACCCGCCGGTGCTGTTAATTGGCCGGCGGGTTGACGTCGCGGGTGGGCAGAGCCTAATGCCAGCGGATGCGCTCACATCTATGCGCGCGATTCCCGGCTACTCAGTCCCCCAGGTACCGCCGCCGATGCCCATAGGTAGTGGGCGGTCGGCAAGTGGTTAAATGCATCTAGTCCCTTCTCTCTGACAACCAGCAGCTATGTATTATAATTGTGTAAAGCCCCATCTACACGATTTGATTCTTTGTACGATTCGATTACGATTCTATTTACGATCCGATTAAATCCAACATGTCCGATCAGGATTAGATTCGATTCAATTCGATTTGCCATTGTTTTGCAATGGCAAATCGAATTGAATTGAATCACGATCGGACATGTCGGATTTAATCGGATCGTAAATAGAATTGTAATCGAATCGTATCGTGTAGATTGGGCTTAAAGAACAGTGCGTTTGTCAGGATTCTTTGGTATAGCCTAGTTTGCCTATGCCTAAATAGATCCTGCCCACCCAAGCCTCTACTTGTGGCTGTGTTCCCTGAACTGTCCTTGTTCCTGATGGTATGACTACTGACTTTGAACCTGTGTTGTGTTCCTAAACTGGTTTTGATACTTATTTTATTCTGCAATTACTTTGTTCTGTGTATACTAGTGTTTTTTGTATATTGTTGGTTTAATAGGTATTTCATTTGCTTGTGCTTGTGGGGTTTCTCACAGAAGCTAAATGTTTTATTTTATCAAACTCTCATGCATCATATTTGATGTCTTATAATTTAGTGCACACTGTACACACTAAAGTGTACACACTAAAGTGGCCAACAGCTCTACTGCTTGTGAGGCTTACGACAGTAAACTATGGCCACACACTGACCCCTCCATTTGTAATAAGGATTGAGAAACTGCTTGTAAGAAAGTTGTTACTCTTACATGGGCTCAGAAAATATAACCTAATCAGGTGTACTGTTATATGCAGCTGGCTGAAAAGAATTGCTGCCCATCCAACTCTTTTGGGTTCCTGCATTCAGGTCAGCTGGACTCTGTTGGGATCCAGCCTGCAGCCCAGCCTAATTATACCAGTTGCAGCCTTTTGCTTTTGCCCATCCTCATCAGGATGATGATCGGCCTCACCTCATGACTTCTGCTGCTACTGCTCAATCCCATCAGATGACCTATGCTCATTTTTACCTGGTGACTTCTGGTACTCCTTTCCAGCTTTAACAGCCTCACCAGATGACTTCCACTACTGCTGTCCAGCCTTAGCAGGTAACTTCTGTTGTTCATGCCCAGCCTCATCAGATGACTTCTGCTACTGCTGTCTAACTTCACTAGCGACATCTTTTTCTTGACTACATGCAAAAAGGAAAAACTTATACCTCAAGGACTAAGGATACAGAATCCCACTGTGCATACATACAATAGCAGGTTTGCAGAAGAAATCTGCAGGAGGAGCTCGGAGAGAATACGGAATAACCTTTTAAGAGTCTGCTATAACCGTAAGAGGATTACAAAGGATGAGATACAGAGCCTGAAACTGTCTCTGAATGATGACCCCACTGGATATACATGGGATAAACTACAGACCTTCTATGGGAAACTACAGAGATTCCTAATTAACAACAAAAAGAAAAAACTTCAGAGACTTAGAATTAAGAGTGGACGCCTGGATGCACAAGCAGCAGAAAAAGAGCAACCCACAGGTGTAATGAATCTTTCCTCTTATCAGGCTACTGAAGCTGAAATGTCAGTACTCTCCAATGGCCTGTCATTCTGCCCTGCGAGACCCATAGACAGGATTGCACTCTGTGGAGATATGGAGGAATTTTTCAGAAAGCTGCGACTCAAGGAACACTACCATGATAAGGAAGCCTGTGATACAATGGATAATGGACCAGAACGCTCCAGATCTAAAAAGAAAAAAAAGAAAAAAAGATGGACCCCCAAAGAAGGAAAAAACCCGGCCCTGGATAAATACATCAACAAATTCAGACGCAGAATCTCTGACAGGATCCTGAGTAAAAGAAAGACACTGGCCCAGAACGTAACACCACAGGAGAGACTGGCCATCAGATCCCTTAAGGAGAATAAGGACATTATTATTAAACCAGCGGATAAAGGTGGTGCCATAGTCATAATGAACACCTGTGACTACATCCAGGAGGCACAAAGACAATTATCCAACACCGCTCACTATGTCAAATTACAGGGGGACCCCACAAAAGGCTACAGGATGGCACTGAATAGGATGGTTAACAGATTGCCTGCAAACATCAGACAACATGTAAGGACCCTTGTCCCTGAAGAGCCTAGAAGAGCCTGCTTTTACATGCTTCCCAAGATCCACAAAGAGGGAAACCCAGGCAGGCCCATAATCTCAGGGAGCGGAACTCTTACAGAGAACATCTCAGGGTGGCTGGAAAACATCTTGAAACCTCTTGTCTGTAAAAGACCCAGCTACTTACAGGATACCACCCACCTCCTGAACAAACTGACAGCCATCAGCCTAGTACCTGAGGGAACCATACTGGCCACGATGGACGTGGAGTCCCTGTTCACGAACATTCCCCATGATGATGGTATTGCGGCCTGCCGTAAATATCTTCAGGGTCAGGGCATACCTGTAAAGCCTATTACTGGACTGATCAAATTCATTCTCACTCATAATTATTTCACTTTTGGACAGGACCTCTATTTACAGCAGATGGGCGTGGCAATAGGTTCGCGATTTGCTCCACAGTATGCAAATCTATTCATGGCCAAAATCGAAGAGGAATACCTCAATGCATGTGGCATAAAACCCTTGGCCTACTTCCGCTTCATTGATGATATTTTAATCATCTGGTCCGCAAGTGAGGATGATCTTCTCCAGTTCCACAGGAACTTCAATGCCTTCCATCCTATAATCAAATTGAAACTTACCTACTCTCACACAGAGATTAACTTTCTGGACACAACCATATACATCAGGGGTAACAACATACAAACCTCTGTGTATCGCAAACCTACACACCGTCCCACATACCTAAGATATGACAGTTTTCATCCCAAGCACATTATGAACTCTATAATTTACAGCCAAGCTATAAGGTACAACCGGATTTGTTCTGACAGGATGGACAGAGACAAGCACCTGGATCACCTTAAGAACACTTTCATTAAACAAGGTTACAGTCCTCCCATGGCTGAGGCCCAAATCAGGAAAGCCAGCAACATTCCCAGGACTGAACTCCTGAAATATAAGCAAAACCAGAAAGAGGAACGTGTCCCTTTGGTTGTCACCTACTACCAACACCTGGAAATCTTAAGGAGGATTGCTAAGGAACTTCATCCCATTTTACACAAGGATCACAGACTGAGAACGATATTCCCTAAACCTCCACTCTTGTCATATCGGCAATCACACAATCTAAAACAGATGATTGTCAGGAGCTCTTTGAATAGGCCTCAACAAAACGGAACATCACCCTGCCGACAAAAAATATGTGGGACCTGCACACACATTTACTCCACTGACAGGGTAACGATACCAGGTTCACAACAGGAGTACAGAGTACAAGGTAAATTTTCCTGTGGGTCCACCAATCTGGTATATCTGATCATGTGTGCTAAATGCCCCAATGTTATGTACGTGGGAGAAACTGGACAAACTCTGCGCAAACGTATGAATGGACACAGGCACACTATTAATGATACCAAATCTGGACTCCCAGTTGCTACACACTTTCGGTCCAACGGACACAGCATGGATGATCTTCGTGTCACTGCCCTGAAGGGCGGCTTCAAAATGTCAAATGACCGATTAATAGCAGAAACAAAATTTATAAATTGATTCAAAGCTGTGGAGAAGGGTTTGAATAAGGACAACAACTTTCTATATTGGTATGAGATTGATGATATCTAAACTGTCTCAGCCACTCTAGCTGAACTTGTGAACTAAGAATTTACGATACCTCTGGGTCAATCCTAATACCAGGTCTGTGAGCAATGGAGTAAACAAGGATCCTTATCTTACCCCATTTAGATGGTCTGTTTGAATTAAGGCATCTTAATGACGTATTTATGCTTGAAAAAAATATCTGTTTTCCCTTTTGATGTTGCATGTATATAAGCTGTCTGTACCACCAGCTTGCAAACTAACAGGATGTAAACCTGACGAAGGCTGCAAGGCCGAAAGCTTGTTTATTCTTATTCATTTGTAGTTAGCCAATAAATGGTATCATCCTGATTTAAAGTGACTCCGAGCTCAGAGTAAAAATAAAATTTGAACTTACCCGGGGCTTTCTCCATCCCAGCCCTGGTCGGGACGTCCCACGCCGGCCTCCTGGCTCTTCTCCCGGCGGCTGTCCGCATAGCGCAGACAGGCCGGTCCCCCGGGCGACACTGGCGAGTGTCGGGCCTTCTCCTTCCGTATACGTGACGAATGACGTCACACGCCGGCCGCGGCGCGTCATGACGGCGGCCGGCATGACAGCACGGCGCATGCGCGGTTTAATCGCACATGCGCCGTGCTGTCACGCCGGCCGCCATCATGATGCGCGGCGGCCGGCGTGTGACGTCATTCGTGACGTATACGGAAGGAGAAGGCCCGACACTCGCCAGTGTCGCCCGGGGGACCGGCCTGTCCGCGCTATGCGGACAGCCGCCGGGAGAAGAGCCAGGAGGCCGGCGTGGGACGTCCCGACCAGAGCTGGGAAGGAGAAAGCCCCGGGTAAGTTCAAATTTTATTTTTACTCTGAGCTCGAAGTCCCTTTAAAACTTCTAACTTCACTAGATGACTTCTACTGACCCTGTTGCTTCTGCCCAGCTTCACCAGTTGACTTCTGTTGGTACTTTTGGTAGCGGTGCCAGATGACAAACTGCTCCTTCTGCTTTTTTCCAACCTGACCAAATGACTATTGCTGCTCCTGTCCAGCCTCATAAGATGACTTCTGCTACTGCTGCCCAGTGCCACCAGGTGACATCTGCTGCTGCTTCTGTTTTAGTCCAACCTATGCTGCTTCTGCTCTGCATCACCTGATGACTTCTGCTATTGCTGCCAGGCCTCACCATATTTCTCCAACACCTGCCCACCCTCGCTAAATGATTCCCATCTGCACAACCAGATATCCATTAGCTAAGCCAGGACCATTACAGTCAGCTTCAGCTCTCAGCAAACTCCTAGAGAGTTCAAACAGGTGATTACTCCAAGTTATGTACAGAATGTAGGGAATGCATTTATATAGCGCTGACATTTGCTGCAGAGCTTTACAGAGTATATAGTCATGAAACTAACTGCCCCAGAGAAGCTCACGATCTAATCCCTATCATAGTTATATTGACATCATAGTCTATGGCCTATTTTGAGGGAAGCCTGTTAACTTCTCTGCATGTATTCTTGACTAGGATGCTAAACTGCCACAGACCCCAGAGAAATATATAGAAGAGTATTCTTCAGGAGAAAAAGTACTTTTTTAATATAGAAAAATGTCTATGCTTTCCTTCACTTCATTTGATACATTTGCATATTTCCATGAGGGCTCTTTCACATTAGGGCAGATTTTCTGCGTTTTAACGCAAGGGATAAAGTTTGCGTTAACCAAGGTAAAATGAAAGTCCATAGACTTTCATTTTAGCTTTCACATATAACGCAGCGTTTTTGTGCGTTGCGTTACACTGCACCCAGGCGCAGTTTTTTGGCCGACGCTAGCTTTATGCGTTGCAATGTTAGTCAATGTAAAACGCACACTATGTGCGTTTTTAATCCGTTTTCAACGCAGAAAATCAGTCCCAGAAGGCAAAGAGGCAACTTCCGCTTTGTCACTTCCTTTCTAGGGCCAGATAGGAGCGTGGATGGACGTGAGCAGGAGCTGTGTCGCAGCAGAAAAAGAAATGGGCCCCAAAATCAACATAGACATCGAGGACCTTATTGTAAAGGTGCAGGAGCATCCTGCACTGTATGACAAGGACAACGAGGACTATAAAAAGACCAATAAAAAGAACAAAATCTGGAGAGTAATCAGCATGGAGCTGTTCGTTGAAGATTGGCCACTTTGGTCAGAGGAACAGAAGGAGGACACAGGTTTGTCACTGTTACTACAGTCTGTAATGTCTTTTTTTATCAGTAGATTTGTATGTTCTGTTTGGGCGTGTCAGGTAGATTAAAGATAGATGTAATTGAAAGTGATTATGCAGATTTGTACACTGACCATATACTGCATGCCCACATGTGAAATGGAACTGTGATGCTCCATATGTTGCAGTTGGTTCCCAGTAATGTTCCCCAATCTTTCCCCACTTTTCTCGGGATCATCTGCACTCCACAGCGGGGGTCACGTGGTGTAGTGATGTCATCTGAACAGGTTTGCGCTTGCTCAGTGCAGACCCGATGACGTCCCTACACAGCGAAGGTCGGGGGGATCTTGTATTGGCCGAAAGCAGGTAGTGTGTGTTTGTGGGTGGGGGGGGGGTGGGGTGTTTGGCAGCGGCAGCAGCAGCAGTACCACAACTACCACAGATTGTGATTGGTTTCATGCTGAAATCGATTCACAATCTTGTGTTCAGTAAAATATGTTCCATCTTCAATCTGATTCAATCAGAGGGATCTATCCGTTTGTGATGGCAAATCTACTGGTGTATGGCTAGCTTTAGTGTTAGCAGAATGATGGTGGGGCATTTGTAGTGTAGCATTTTAAAAGTACACTCAAATAAGTTATCAGACATTTTGTATTAAAATCGGCACTACTTACTTGGGCTTCCTTCAACCCCAAGCTCCCTGCATGTCCCTTATTGTGGTGGAGATTTGCCTGCTTTTATCCTTTGCTGAAGACTCGTCTTTTGTTTTTGGACTCTGCGCTGAGCATATATAATTTATCTGTTTGTGATCCCTGCATGTCCCTTGCCGCAGATGTCCCCGCAGCCGTTACCGCATCTCCGACACAGACTGCACAGGCACTGAAGTAATGCACCTGCACAGCCAGGTCCGACCCACGTGATGTCATTGACAGCGCCATTTGCGCAGGCACAATACAGGGCAATCCAGAGGTATCCCTGACGTCATTGCCGGGGAGCAGGTCGGAGCTGCGGTTAACGGCTGCGGGGAGAGCTGCGGCGAGGGACATGCTGGGAGCTTGCAGTGCCTATTTTACTAGAAAATGTCTGATAACTCTTAACAACTTGAATTATCATTGAATGATCATAATGTTGTTGAACACCTACATTTTATATTTATATATATATATCTATTATTTTTTTTGCAGTTGCAGAGATGAAGAATAAGTGGCGACATGTGCGCGATAATTTTGCAAAAGAGGTCAAACTTGAGCGAAAAGAGCAGCGTAGTGGCTCCGGTCGTTCCAAACGACAACCGTATAAACACTCAGCAATTATGGCTTTCCTCAGGCCTTGTCTGGAAATGAGGCTGTAAGTGTATACCAATTTTTTTTTTGTTCCCCAGTTTTTATTAAACAATCCTTAAATGTTTTATTTTCTTTTATTTATAGCACACAGGATAACATTACATTCTCTTCTGATGATGATTCCATCCTATCTATGGATACATCGGAGAAAAGTAGGCGTACCGAAGAATTGGATACTGAAGTTGATTTAACACAGGAACTTATAGAGGACACTGAAGGCACCTCGGATAGTGCTGGTAGGAAAACATCCAGAAAAACTACAGACAGCAGGGGTAAAAAAATGACCAAAAAAAGCAAAGAGGAAGATCTCATGACGTCGCTGAAAACATGCATGACTGTAATTAAGGGCAAGGAACAGCCCATGTCGGAAGCACAATCTTTAGCACAAAGTTTGATACCTCTACTTGAAAGAGTGCCCGCTTCGAATATGTTTGGTGTAAGACATGCATTGTTAGATGCAATTTATGCACACATCCCTTCTGCCTCTGGTGGTGTTCATCATGTTGCTGAAGTTCCCTCTACTGCCTGTTTACCTCCTCCTACTATTATTTATCGTGAGCAACCTGTAGTACGTTCAAGTACTCCTATACAACATGCAGTGCCACATAGTGGCAATGTTGGTCAGTCTATGCATGCTCAGTATTTACAAAAGTATTCTTTGAAACCAGCTCATCCAAATGTGCCTACACATGCTGAGGTACAACGTACCTATCAGCAATATCATCTACAGTCTTCAGATAACAACCCACAGCAGACCCAGCTTAAAAAACAACCACAAAGTGGTACAGTGCGTCCTCAATCCTTTCCACCCCGACGTAGTGATAGTCAAAGTGGGGATTCAAATTTTCAGTACATGAGCAGTTCATATTCTTTCCCTGATATTATTGAACGTCCCCAAACATATGAGTCTGATACTAATATGCCTTCATTTCTGCAAGAGCTAAGGTCTGGCTGCCCAAGTCCACAAAATTTACCAAATCGAAGTGTTCAAAGAAACACAAACCCTCCAACTGATTACACCCAGGCCCAACAGGGTTTTCAAGAACAAGACAGCAATGCGGGTGACAGTAGTGCCTCAGAAGGCAATTATTTCACTGATCTTTAAAATTTCAAATGTTTTAGGGGTTGTTGTTCATTTTACCTACAGTGGAGAGTTAGAATATGTTAATAAAGTTGTTAGTGGTATGTGCACCAATTTCAACTTATTGATAAATACCTACTTTTCATGTACACCCGGATAACATGATAATTTGTTCTTGGAACTTATACATACATCTAGTGTTTGTGTAACCGGAGAGCTGTAGTTGTGAAAAACTTTTGTTCATACGTTGACCTTCCTCCAGCCACATACACCCGGATCACTTCCATGCCACCATCCACCAGTGCCTGCATGTACGAGAACCGGTTCACTGCTCTTCCATCAGTCTGAGGCACTGTAGTGTAAGAGAAGTGAGCTATTTACGTATCTCAACAGCAGCGGCTGAAGAAATAGAGGGCACACTTACCAAGCCTACTCTGCCTCCAATGACGTTTGTGGCGATAGCCGGTTCTCGTAGATGCAGGCAGTGGTGGTTGGTGGCGTGTGAGCCATCCGCGTGTATGAGGCAAGTGGAAGCACAATATATATACAAGAGCTTTTCTTTACTTCACCTGTTTCCCTTTACACTAGATCACCTATATTGCTGTTATGTACATCGTCCATCCCTATTTTTTGGTGTGTCACTGTACAGTTATGTATGCTGAGGTTTTGTGTTTTTACACATATGGAAAGATATATTTAGTACGTTGAGGTAAAAAAGACCAGTACTGTCCTGCATTTATGTGAGCGTTATCCTGGATACACACGTTGCGCTGTGCCGTGCGAATCGCAGTATCTATTCCGTCGATTCGATTAATTCCAACATGTTCGACCGTGTTTCGATGGATACAGCCGTCGATTTTACATATGAAGTATGCATAATCGACGACTTTATCTATCGAAACACGCTTGAATATGTTCGAAATAATCGAATCGATGGAATAGATACTGCGATTCGCACGGGAAACCACAACGTGTGTATCCAACATTCCACTTTTTTTTGTTACATGTGGCAGAGACTAACGTCTCCCATTCTCTACCCAAGCGGTATGCTTCTGAAGTTAGGTGGCTTCACAGTCCCCCAAACTGTTCAAAACTCTATGTAGGCAGTAAGATCCAGTTCACATTTGCGTTTTATGTCAGTGAATGTGGTTTTGGATTAACTTGATCCGGATGGTATGTGGCCTGTTCACATACTGAAAACTGAGCAGATCATTCAATGATTGCATCCGTTTTCAGTAGACAAATTCATATCGTTAATTGTACAACAGGCAACGGAAGATGCTTCCTCGTCTTACACAGAGAGAACAAAGCGCATGGTATGTGAAAAATAGGGACTGTAGCAGTTTCAGGATTTGGGGGACTAGAACATATCTCTAACAATGGGTTTTTGTGAATAGATCCATTTGTTGAAAACACTTACTATTTAAAAACTGCAAATGTGAACTGGCCCTTACCGTAGCAAAGATATTTTAGACAGGTCATGATAACACCTTACCTGGTCTTTCAAACCTGTAGTGGTTGTTTTTTTTGTTTTTCAGTGCATTTGGATACAGCAATGTTAGAATCACACATGTCGGTTGATAATAAACATAGCTGCAGTGTGTTGTGGTTTAAAACTACATAGCAATCCCTTCACCGTCCGCCATTTGCTTCATATTCTTGCAGATGTACCGGTAACTTGCTTGTACCTCCACGGCCTGTGTGCGTAGTATGTCCTTCCCTCTTCACTTTTGGATGGCATGTAGCGATTGTCTCAGAAGCACGGTGCCTTATCTGCGCTTTGTGTGCGCTCCATTACACCAAACGTCAATTGATTGTCATGTGAGGCTTGATGAACTGGAGCGGACACGAATCACGGATTAGTCAGAGGGGTCAGCGTGCCCCTGAGCCGATCACTATTTGCCTGCCAGAAGTGAAGAGGGAAGGACGTACTTCGCACGCAGGGTGTATTTTGTCCGGGTCAAGGTCCAATCAAGTTGCTGGAACGCCGACATGAATATGACACAAACAGCAAAGGAAGGAGCAGGAGGATGTGTCGCTATGTAATTTAAGAGCCCCCCCCCAACACACACTATAGCTATATTTATGGTAATTTGTGGTATTGGTATGCTTTTATTGCTCTTTTCATTTAAAAGGTAGAGGGTACTCAATAAAAATGCCTACCTTGAATACTGAAAAATGTGTATATGTAGCACTTTCTTCAAAAAATTTTTGGCGTTATGCTAATTTGACATTGTGTTGTTATTTTTGTTATTGTGCTGTTTTTTGCAGCTGATGTTTGCATTTTAATAATGTTCGATACCTTACAGTACGTTACTGTACACTTTTGCACTGTTGCAGACACTATTTCAGTGTTTATTTCTCTAAATAAAAAAAAAAAATTTGCAAATTTTAACAAGCAAATAAAGAAAGGTTATGTTTACCCAAGTGTATTGTTTTTTTATATCCAATTGTTTACTTACAAATTGGAGAACAACATGTTAGATTTCCTTTTCGATCGTTTTCCGAGCATTTTCGGATCGATTTCCTATTACAGTGCATCGGAAAATGCTCAGAAAAAGATCGCAAAGCAAATTGGATATGTTGAAAATAATCGATATGACAGTGAATAGACCAGAAAATCTCCTAGTGTGTACCCAGCATAATGCTGTGTACACACGTTTCGATTTCCCCACTCGATTCGCATTATCGAATGGATAAGTCGATTATTTAAAACATGCTTAATTGCATTTCTATCATTCCTGACGTTGCTTTTGTATACTTATCATGCAAAATCGACGGCAGGACCGTTAGAAATAAAATCGAGCATGCTTGAAATAATCCAATTGACTCATTTGTTCACGCGAATGTAGCGGGGAAAATCAACGTGTGTGCGCAGCATAAAAATACAATATCACACATATGTACAACTTTTTCATACATGTTGTTGGTAGTAAGTAAGGAGGAAAAGTACAGAAAAATAAATGTAACTTCTTTTATTTCATATAATAACCAGAAATTTATTTTTTTATTGCAAAAAAACCCATGTAAACGTTTTCTGGACTTGTCAGTTTTTAGTCCTTGTACTGCCAACTACGTGGGTCATCATTGATGAAATAGAATAACAGCTCATCCCTCAAGTTCAGTGCTGAAGATGATCCTCTGGGGATTGGTCCTGCAATTTGTACCAACGGATGTTCAATAATCTCAGGCACAATCCCACCTTCCATGTCCCGCAAGTAGTTGTGCAGCACACATGCAGCTTTGACAACATGCACAGCGTTTTCTGGATGTAACTGCATGCTGGTGTGAAATACACGCCATTTATTGGAGAGTATACCAAAAGTGCACTCGACAACACGACGTGCATGGGTCAGTCTGTTATTGAAAGCAGTCTTGTGCAAGTTCATTTTTTTTTGAGAATATGGCCGCATGACATTCACACTCAACCCAAATCCTTCGTCAGCAACAAAAGTGAAAGGCTTCGGTTCGGTTCTTCCGGGCCAAGGTCTCGCTGGCGGAAGGTCCAACTTTCCGTCATTCAGACGTACACCCAGTTTACATCTTTCAAATATGCTTGCATCATTGCTGCTGCCGTAGTTTCCAACATCTATATATGTAAAGCGGTAGTCTGCATCTACGACAGCAAGCAGTGTTATCGAAAAGTATTTTTTGTAATTATGGTACTTACTACCACTGCAAGGGGGGCAAATCAACCGGACATGCTTACCATCGATTGCCCCAATGCAATTTGGGAAGCCGTGTTTAAGCCAGAAGTTATCGGCAATTTCTTGCCACTTTTGACTAGACGGGAATTTCAAGTGCCTTGGTTGTAAGACTGCCCAAATTATACGACAGGTGGAATTCACAATGCCTTGAATAGTTGAAATCCCCAATCTAAATTGATAGTGCAAAGAGGTGTAGCTGTTGCCAGTTGCCAAGAATCTAAAAATGAAATTAAAATACAAATCAACTCCAATTGCCCAAAAACAAATGTTACCAATACTACAGTTTACTGTCATGTACTATGTAGAGCACTGCTAACCACAGTTATGTGCTATACATAGTACATAACGGTTGTATGGGTTGAAGGTAAGTAACCAAAATCAAAAATACAACACACCCACAAGGGTTATGTACTATGTAGAGCACTGCCGACCACAGCTGTGCTATCCACAGTACATAACACTGGAGCACTCCTAACACACGGTTCTATGGGTTAAAGGTAAGTAAAAAAACAATCAAAAATACAACACACCCACAAATGTCATGTACTATGTAGAGCACTGCTAACCACAGTTATGTGCTATACATAGTACATAACGGTTGTATGGGTTGAAGGTAAGTAACCAAAATCAGAAATACAACACACCCACAAGGGTTATGTACTATGTAGAGCACTGCCGACCACAGCTGTGCTATCCACAGTACATAACACTGGAGCACTCCTAACACACGGTTCTATGGGTTGAAGGTAAGTAAAAAAACAATCAAAAATACAACACACCCACAAATGTCATGTACTATGTAGAGCACTGCTAACCACAGTTAGGTGCTATACATAGTACATAACGGTTGTATGGGTTGAAGGTAAGTAACCAAAATCAAAAATACAACACACCCACAAGGGTTATGTACTATGTAGAGCACTGCCGACCACAGCTGTGCTATCCATAGTACAAAACACTGGAGCACTACTAATACACACACACACAGTTCAATGGTTTGAAGCAAAAAAAAAAACAATACCATGTACATGTATGGAAATGAACACTTGCTTAAAGTGAACCTAAAGTCTGGCCAAAAAAAAAAGAGATGAACTCACCCGGGGCTTCCCTCAGCCCCCCCCCCCCAGCCGATCGTTGCCCTCGCAGCCCCGCTCCGATGGCCATGGACCCGCCGGCGAACACTTCCGGTTTGGCCGTCACCAGCAGACAGAAATTGGAAAGCGAGTGAGTGTTCGCGTTCCCAGCCTGTATATCGCCGCATATGCTGCTATTGCGGCCTCCTGGCGGGTCCTGGACCATAGGAGCGGGGCTGCGAGGACAATAATCGGCTGCAGGGGGCTGAGGGAAGCCCCGTGTGAGTTCATCTCATTTTTTTGGGCCAGACTTTAGGTTCACTTTAACATACAATAACACATTACATTACATACTCACCGCAATGTGATGACTAATCTCTCAACCGGTGATATTGGGTTCCGGAATGTAGTAGTCTGCTTTAATAGGTCACTGTGGCACATATCCAGAAGTGCATCAAAACTGTAATATAAAATGAAATTACAAAAATTATATAAACCTTTTTAACACACTACACACACACACACACACACACACACACACACACACACAAAAACATGGGCACATTACATTTTATGACATTAGGCTTACCTGGGTATTGTCATCCTGGTATAGTTGAAAAATTTTTCTGGATGGCTCCTGAGGTCAGCATACAGCACTCTGAAAGCACCCTTCTGTTGTCGCTCCATCAACAATGGATGCACCCAGTACCTCCCCCTTTGAGCTTTTCTTCTTAATTGCATAATAGCAATTATAAGGATTAAAGCTAAACCAACTTCAGCATACATTATCAGAAAGTACAAACTAACACAGCTGAAAGAACTGATTACTCCTCTACTACAAACCCACAAATGACTATGCAAGTAACTCTGCTTTATATACACTTCTCTACAACCAATCACTGGCATTCAAAATAATTAACCAATCATGTCACCAGAAAATGCATTTGTTAAAGTTAAAAAAACAAACCAAGATTTGTTTATTTTTTAAACCAATCACTGCCAGGCTAGTGTTTCTAGGCACCATACACTGAATGATATTCAAACAACCAATCATTTCTCTTTAATTTGCATTTCACACTATTCAAAATAGTAAAAAAAAAAACGCTGCGTTTTCATACTTGCGTTAACGCATTGAAAACGCACTAAAACGCATTCACTTGCGTTGAAAACGCAGCAAAACGCACAACAAAAAGTAGTAAAACGCAAACAGCAAAAAGGAGACTTTCAGCTTTTCTCAACGCACCCTGTGATGTGAAAGAGCCCTGAGTCTTTACAAGCTATGTGACTACACAGAGCCAGCCCCAACAACCAATCCACAGTTAGCCAATACAATGTAGTGGAAGCAATTTTTTTGGGGCCTTTAGCAGTGGTGGTTTGTAAGAAGGAGAGTTACAAGTTTGGATTTCTAGGCAAGTCTAGCTGTAATCTAACTGAGGTGCAGTTAGATGGGGCTGGGTTTCAGGTTTTTCTTTCTTAAAGCATGCCTGAAGTGAGAGGAATATGGACGCTGACATATTTATTTGCTTTTTAAAAATTGCAAATTGCCTGGCTTTCCTGCTGAGCTTCTGCCTCTAACACTTTTAAGCCATAGACCCTGAACAAGCATGCAGATCAGGTGCTCAGAATGAAGTCTGACTAGATTAGCCACATACCTGTTTAAGGTGTGTAATTCAGACCTACTACTGCAGCCACTGACAGGCAACTAGTATTGTTTTAAAAGAAATACATATGGCACCCTCCATTTTCTCTATGCTGTATTGTCTTAATAAAACACATTTCCCGCATTTGAACTCTGAAAAGAATGCTAACCTGTGTGACTTCTCTGATGTCTACAGGCTCAAACCCACTAGAAGCCTTTTCTAAGCGCTAGTGATTTGAAAAAGCTCTTGCTAATGCAATGCTATGGGGGATTTTTATAAAATCACATCACTCAAGTGGGATCACACCCATAGCATTACATTAGCAAGAGCTTTTCAAATCACTAAGCACTCCGAAAAGCACTCCTAGTGGGTTCCAGGCCTAGCATGGTTTACTGTATGACTGAAACATTTCTTACACTATGAACGTACACTTAGACTATAGATTTGCTATACACCAGCGGTTCTGGATGCGGGCCTGACTTAAAGGGGCAAAAATAAATAATTTGTATATTCAGTAGTGGTGCATTGTGGGTAACCACAAATTTTTCACTTATAGCTGAATTATTGCAAATTTCCTTTTGTTTTAACCTCCCTGGCGGTATGATTATTTCAAGATTTTAGGGTCTTTTCTGTACATTTCAGACCCTAAAATCAGGAAACAATCATGCTGCCAGGAAGCCAGCAGCAGCCCCTACTCTCACTCACCTCCTTGGGCTTCAGAGCTGCAATTTTACCTCCATCCACCAGGTGGCGCTGTAACACTTTAGTGAGATTAATGACGGTGATTTCACTAGAGTGACTCAGAGCCTCTGAGGACAGGAAATAGAACAGCTACCGATGTCTGGATCGCCCAGGAGGTATGTAAAAGCTCCCTGCTGCCTCCATTCAATTTCATTACGCCTCCGGCGGCTAGCCCGAGCTCAGCTCGGGATTATCGCCAGGGAGGTTAAGAAGGCAAATCACACTAAGCATTGCTTTTTAGTAGGAGGGCTTTTCGGACTCTTTATCCCCCTATACATTCCTAGTGGTTTGGGTCACCCCAAGCTGCTTGGTTACTTTGTTGTACAGGTCCAAGCCCTATCCCATAGAGCCACATCAAACCCTGCCATGTACTGATGAGGACCAAAAGTCTGAAGCAGGCTGTCTACATGTGTGTTTGAATTGGCTGTGTAAAATTTAAAGCTATTGGCTTGCTATACACCAGCGGTTCTGAATGCGGGCCTGGCTTACATGGGTGAAAAGAGATAATTTGCATATTCAGTAGTAGTGCATTGTGGGTAACCACAAATGTTTACTTATAGCCAAATTATTCCAAATTTATTTCTTTTTTAAGAAGGAAAATCACACCAAGCATTGCTTTTTAGTAGGATGGCATTTTGGTCTCTTTTATCCCCCTATACATTTCTAGTGGTTTGGGTCACCCCGGCTGCTTGGTTACTCTGTTACACTATGAACATAGAGAAGATGGCTTGCATGTAATAAAGGTTTACTCATGCAGATTTGTTATATTATTACAAGTCACATTACAACATACAGATAAAATAATTTTTATGCGTATAATAATTTTTTTTTATTTTGTGGGAACAGTTGCCAGGAACTGTGCATGGAAATCCATTAATAAAATGATGCAGAGGGGCCCTGTGACTGTTATAAATAAAACAGGGTTTTTTTTATTTTTTCTTTGTTATCCTGAATTGAGCTTTAAAGAGATTATACACATAGGTTTTGCATGGCAATATTTTTTGCTATTTAGCAAAGAAATAGTCTCCTATAAACCATAGGATAATGCTCAGATATGATGAGTTACAAATTATATAAGTGAACCACTAGATGGCAATAGAGAGCTCTATCAATTAATGTATAGCTTTATTGACAGAAAAACCTTAAAGCTTTATGATCAAAAAATAAATAAATAAAAAGCAAAGGTTTGAGCAATATTGTGGATTGAATGCTGCTTAATTAAAATTGCATGCTACACCTTAATGATATTTTTCTAATTAGTTTAAAGAAATCACAAAATCTCAGCATAAACTTTGTAAGACAAAAACAAGTTTCCAAAAGTAGTCTGCAATATATTATTATAATTATGCATTTATAAAGCACTGTCATCTTCCCCAACACTTCCAGAGTATATGGCCATCTCTCTTAGGGGTGCTCACAATTTAGTCCCTACCGTAGTCATAGTGCAATAACCCTTCCATAGTCTAAGATCAATTTTGGGTGAAAATCAGTTTAAGGGAAAATGAAGTGAGGATATGGAGGCTGGCATATTTATTTAATTTTAAACAAAGCACATTGCCTGGCTGTCCTGCTGATCTTCTGCCATTAATGCTTTTAGCCACAGACCCTGAACATGCAGATCAGATGTTTCTGAAAACAATCTGACTAGATTAGCTAAATGCTTGTTTCAGATGTGTGATTCACACACTGCTGATGCCAAAATTATCAGCAAGACTGCCAGGCAACTGGTATTGTTTAAAAGGAAACAAATATGGCAGCCGGTTTATATCTCTTGCCAGAGACAGATGAAGGAAAAATGGGGCCCTAGGCAAGTAACTACTTTGGACCCAAGGCTGATGGCCACTAGCTTTTTTCATAAGATTAGGTGGGGGCAAGTGTCAAACAGGCCCCTAGTTTCTCTCTCCTATCCTTAGGCACCTGTCTAACTTGTCTTGTGGATGATCTGGCTCTTAGTGATGAGCTCGAATTTTGCATAATCATAATTTTGCATCGTAATTGGCAATTATGATGCAAAATCGTAATGCAAAATTTCATCCATTATGATGCGTAATTACGTGAAATTTTGTGTCATTTCAAGCCGACTTTAGCGGAGATCATTGATTTTGAAAATGAAAATGAAAAATGTTTTTTAAACTCAGAAGAATAACATTTTAAAAATCCTTTTTCCTTTGCATTTTCAAAATCGATTATCTTAACCACTTAAGGACTACAGGCTTACACCCAGGGCCGGATTTAGGCCAAGGCCACGTAGGCCATGGCCTAGGGCACCACAGAAGCAAGGACACCAAAGCAGCAAGCTAAACTGGTGCAGGATTTGCAAGCTTGCAAATGCTACAGTGCAGGGAGATCAGGCAAGTGCCTGACTGCGGTACTCTGCTGCCAGCCGCCTGTGCAGCAGCCACCTTGCTCTCTGTGCCTCTGTGCACGTTTGCATTGTGGCTGCCGGCTATTGACTTGGGCAGCATTGCAGAGTTACAAGCGGAGGATGTACTATAGCAGCCGACAGTCGCTCACATCTCCGCTAGTCTTCAACCTAGAAGCTTCTTCTTCCCGTCTGACTCACTGGTAACATGCTGGAAAGGCACAAGTGAAAGATGCTGGTTGGAGGGACAGATGTACAGCAGTGGCTGATGGAGACGGAGGGGAAGAGGAAGCTTCTGTGCTGGAGACAAGCGCAAAGGTGACAATGATGGCTACTGTGGTGTGGAGGCTGGCTACCTATACTGAAAGGGGGTGGGGGAAGGAGGGATTAAGGGAGACATCTGGCTATCTATACTGGAGGGGGAGGGGTCATCAGCTACCTATACTAGAGGGAAAGGGGGAGGGGTCATCTGGCTACCTATGCTGAAGGGGGGCAGCTGGTGACAGTGGCCTTGGGCGGTAAAGAGTACAAATCCGGCCCTGCTTACACCCCCTAGTGACCAGGCTATTTTTTACAATTATGTGCTCTGCAGCTTTAATGGCACGTTGCAGACTCACACAACCAAGAGAACAAATGAATCCCCCCCCCCTTTTCTGCCCACCAACAGAGCTTTCTGTTGGTGGGCTCTGATCACTGCTGCATTGTTTATTTATTTTTTTATTTGTTTGTTTTTAAATAAATGTAACTATTTTTATGTTTATGTTTACAAATCCCCTCCCTCCCCCACCAGCGAATCACAGCATCAGCCTATGAGAGCCGATCGCTCTCTGAGTCTGTCAAGGGCACAGCTGAGTGACACGGCTGTCTCCAGTACAGCGCTGCCGTAGATCGCAGCACTGTGCAATGTAAATAGATGACGGTTTTGCCGTCTAGCAGTCTAACAGCGGTGATCGCCACTGTTTGATGATGGAGTGGAGCTCCGTCATTCAAGCGGGGATGCGCGCATATGCGCGCATCCCCTGCAACACCTTGCCCCAGGACTTGACGCCTTTTAGCCTTGGGCTTGAGTTAAAAACTACAAATTCTTTTTTTGATTTGTTCCCAAAATTCCCCTCAACATACGTAGCAATTTTGGTGATGATAGCATGTATGGGGGCCTTGCTATTAACCGCTAAAGTCAGCACTAAATTACACAAAATTTTGTGTAATTATTCAAAACTATAGATGGATTACGCAAAATAAATTGCATGTCCAAATCGTAATTACATATAATTGCAAAAAAGTATGTGAGATTTCATGTAATTGTAATTAGCAGACTTCACTACTAGCTCTGCCTCTTGTTTCAGGTTGCCTTTAACGTAAAGGACATCCAAGGTGACAGTAACATATTATGCTTTACTTGCCTGGGACTTCTTCCAGCTGTGTGATCCCTTGATGCAGTCCAACTCTCCTCCAGTGCACAGCTAGCCCCTCAGTAATGATCGCCAACCAACCGAGTTGGCAGTATGTTACTGTCACCTCGGATGGAAGCTGGATTGCCCAGAGGAAGCCTACACAATCGTAGTAGGAACATACAAACTCAAAAGAGATAGTTTAACCTCCCTGGTGGTGCATTTCTGTCTGGATTTATGGTTTTAAAAGCGATACATTTTTTTTTTCAAGAATTTTAGGCCTCAAATTCTTAAGTCTTAACTCACCAAAATATATCAGAATAAAGGCCTGGTAGACATCCTGCATATAAATAAAAGACTGGGACACAAAATTGTTGGAAATTATTAAATTTATAAAATAAACTGAAAAAAATTGGCAGTAGGCAGAGAGTAGTCAACAATCAGGCAGATGTCAGTCACAGTAAGACAGAAGCACTTAGCTCAGAAGCAGTTGGGAACCAAATGGCTATATTGTAAACATCATGTGCTTTCAAATGAACTTATCTGCCATGGCAGTTGGGTGGCACGGGGGAGAGATCGTATTACAACTTGTGATTAGAGACAAATGAGGAGGAAATAGACAGGCTAAACTCTCAACATACATACATGCACCATTTCTCTGTTTACCTTCTGTGCTGCACAGATCGGGTCCAGATGGGGGGGATTAGACAGGCTAAACTCTTATCATACATACTGGGTGCATTTCTCTCTGTTTTTCTTTTGTGCTGCACAGATTGGGTCCAGATGGGGGGATCAGACAGGCTAAACTCTCTCCATTCATACTGGGTGCATCTCTGTTTTACTTCTGTGCTGTGCTGCTTGGGTCCAGAGGGGATATTGACAGGCTAAACTCTCTCCATGCACGCAGTGTGCATTTCTCATTTTCATGCTGTCCTGTGCAAGAGTTCGTGACCACTTTAAAATTAGGCACCGCTCCGTCCCGTGCACCGCCGCTGATTGGCCACCGGGATCAAGGAAGAAGAGAGGAGATGGGGTGGCCGGCAATAGGAGCCTGGAGTCCCGGTGGACAGCGCCGATTGCGCGCAGGACCCAGTTCTGCGGCATTGATTTAAGCTACCCCGAGCTGAGCTCGGGATTACCGCTCCTGGCTAATTTTTCCTACCGCCAGTTAGGTTAGGTTAATGTCCAAGATTCAAACCTGGGATCCTAATACTGTAAAGCAGTACTATCCATAACACCACCACACTGCACAATTATTAATTTGGGAATGTCATATGACAGTAAAAACATTGGGCAGTATGAAAAAACTGAATATATAAAGTCAGCGCAGGTCTATAGTAATACAGCTTTCGTCATTTTCTGGTATACAGGATCTTCGAACAAAAAGGTAAAGAAGCAAGGCTTACCAGATTCCAACAACCCACATTATAAGGTTGTAAACGAGTTTGATAGATGGTCCGCAGAACTTTCAAATGGTGTCGTTTCACCAGCGATGTTGCACACCACAGATTCCTCTGGAATATATTAGATATCCTGAGGTCGCAGAGACTCGCCAAAGAGGAGTCCAGTAGGATAGTGACATGAAAGAGATGTACGGCACATCTAAGTGTAAACCGTCTTTATTACATAACAAGTAAAACAATTTAAAAACAAGGATAAAAGAAACTCACATATGGGGTCCGTGCACTGGGAACCCCGAAAAAGTAGCGCCCATAAAATGGTCAATAGAAGACCTCAAATAAAATGGTGCCACCTGACGCCTTCCCGGCACCATTTTATTTGAGGTCTTCTATTGACCATTTTATGTGCGCTACTTTTTCGGGGTTCCCAGTGCACGGGCCCCGTATGTGAGTTTCTTTTATCCTTGTTTTTAAATTGTTTTACTTGTTATGTAATAAAGACAGTTTACACTTAGATGTGCCGTACATCTCTTTCATGTCACTATCCTACTGGACTCCTCTTTGGCGAGTCTCTGCGACCTCAGGATATCTAATATATTCCGGAGGAATCTGTGGTGTGCAACATCGCTGGTGAAACGACACCATTTGAAAGTTCTGCGGACCATCTATCAAACTCGTTTACAACCTTATAATGTGGGTTGTTGGAATCTGGTAAGCCTTGCTTCTTTACCTTTTTGTTCGAAGATCCTGTATACCAGAAAATGACGAAAGCTGTATTACTATAGACCTGCGCTGACTTTATATATTCATTGCTTGTGTGGACTTTTGGACATTGTCCTTCTCGGCTGCGGTCGCCTTCTGCCTTGGCGCTGACACTTGTTTATTTCAGTATGAAAAAACTAACCAATCTGTAATGGTTTTCAGTGCATTTTGATCACTTAAACTACACAGGTGTCAGGCATGTCTGGTCAATAACCACAGTTCAGACTGTATGCCCATATGACTGACCCAGAGCCCAGCCCGTAACACCTGTGCAAACTCCTGCCTAACACAATAGTACAATACACCCTGCAGGTAGATGTAGCATTCAGTCTGACGAATAGCTAATTCACCAGATAATAACCTGATAAATTATGGGCACAATATATATATATATATATATATATATATATATATATATATATATATATGTAAGATAGTCACCTGAGACCTAGTGAGTGAGGCTATCCAGACGAGTGAATCAAGTGGCAGAAGAGCCAGGAGTTCCTGGTGACAGCGAAGGAGTCCAGATAGGAACTTTCCAGAGGCAGCGTAGTCAAGTCAAGCCGAAAGTCAGTCTAGGCTGGTTCATGCAAATCCATATCCAAGCAAAAGGTCAATTCAGGTGGCAAGGCAAAACGTAGTTGAGGTACAAGGCAAGGTTGGCAACAGGAATCCAACAGAGGTTAAGCATGGTCAATACAAGGCAGTAGTCTGTAACAGGAATCAAGCAGAGGTTAAGCGTGGTCAAGATACAAGGCAGTGGTCTTCAACAGGAATCAATAATGATAGTGAGCGCTACCCAGTAGCAAGCCAAAGCTAATGCTATCACGGGCGATGACTGGGGGCGTTCACCAGGTTTAAATACTAGAACTAACCAATCAACATAAAAATTGTTTTACCAAAAAGAACTAACCAATCAACAAAAACCTGAATTGAAAACAAACCAATAGCAATCGAGAGTGTCAGCTGGATCAGCTGACACGCAAGCATGAACGTCAGAGTTACTGCTTACATCTGCGGAGCGTGTACTGGGAACGCGTCCTCCGCCTATCCAATGAGGTCTGAGAAACCTCCTGCTTGCCGAGACCCGGAAGTTGGAGCTGCAGCCCTAGTCTCGGCATTCCGCCGCTGACCAGGCACAGCGGATCTTAAAACAGGGGACTATATAAAAATAAGCCAAATTGATCTCAAAATGTACGTAAAGCTGGGTTGACACAATGCTGTTGAGGCAGCATATCCATTTAGCACATGGAAAAGCATCCACTGTTCAAATACTATGGACAAACCTGAATGCTGTGGAGATGGGTGTGTTTGAACAGGTCTATGCTTTCCCATAGGAAACCATAGGTCTGTTCTACATGGTCCACTGCTGTCCCCTCAGGGAATCTATCATAACCTATCAATTTTAATAAACATATTATATTTGCAATATACAAAGTTTTATGCATTGTACTTAAACCATGTTTGCATTATTAATTGTTTATATCCTGGCAGGCCAGGCTTGAAATGTTGTCTCACTATGTCAGATGCAGCTTTCTTGAGACTACAACAAGTCTACGAGCCATCCATACTCGGGGTGGAGCTGGAAATGCACACAAGCTAGTATTTTCCTGTGGACACAGACTCCACCCATGCCAGCTTCTCCATGTCTTTTACAGGAGGAAGCAGAAGGAGGAGTGGGCTGGGTCAGGTGATTGTTCTGTGCTGGGTAAACAACTCCCACACTCTCGGCAGCAACATACTTTGAGCACACACACTGGATTGTACGACTGACTTTTCAGTGGGAATTTTTCTGAAGCAGCTGCATCAAATATGAAAATTACATAAATAATGATATTGCCAACCATTAATCTTTGATGAAAAATAAAGGAAGTATAGCTAAGGTTTTAAAGAGCATCAACACAGAGCCAGGGAAGTGGCATTTCTCACAGGAAGCCACCAATGGAATCCATATTTTTCTCATTTTAGATTTCTATGTCGCATTCTGTACATAATTTTGCAGTTCAGTTAGTTTCATTATAGGCTTAAAAGACCAGTATCGTGGAAAATTGTAAAATGTAAAATACATGTGTACACATACATACAAGAAATACATTGCTTCCAGAGTAAAATGCACTATAAATTTATTTTTTCCTGTGTCGCTGTCACACTTTGCTTGCAGAACTTCCTGATGACCCATCTGTTCTGTCAATGAATCAACAGGGATGTACAGCACATAAAGAAAAAGCTGCACCGCCAGATGTTTAGATGGAAATCACTGCAGCCATGTCAAGCAATATAGCAATGGCTGGAAGTTATATAGTGAATTCCCAAAGCGACATTTCAGGCTATAGGCACACTTATGGCACTTTTTGTTTAATAAGTCTATTATTGCAGTTTTTCTGAAGCTGTGGATCCACTCCTCTTTAATAACATCAAACAAAAGAATGTATGTGTTCTTATGTAGCAGAACACATGTAGAAGTTTATCATCAGTTTGATCAGGTGATAGATTTGTAGGGCTCTGATTTGTTGTGATCACTTCCTGATTTTGCCCACACAAGAACATGATCATAACAAGAAAATCAGAGAGAGAAGAGTAGTACTAATCTGCTGAGAAAATCCATCTAGTGCCTGAGACTTATTTATCTGAGGGTGCATCCAACTGTGGTTGCTGCTACAAATATTTCCTAAACTGACATTATGATCAATTATTTTACAACCAAATTAAAACCCATACAAATACCATATTTGCTTTTGTGCACAAATAATACTGTCTGACAACAAATTACAAATGATCTGCTCGGAAAGCTGCCATTGCATTTTTTTTGCATGGCTGCTGTATGTATATATTAAAATCTACCTAGTGATCACTTCTCAGCTGCACACATACTAGAAGCAGAGAGAGCTCAGTTTGGGCAGTTTGCTAATGTTTACAAAATATATCTGACAAAATAATGTAAATAAAAGATAATGTTATCACCTCTTCGGACATGGCCAGACGCTGCCCACTGAAGCAAGGAGCTTTCCACTGAAAAAAGTGCTGTGTTTAACTGTTTGAATGCTGTTCTGCTACTTTTTTGTGGCAGTAGATTTTATTCTATTCATCTGCCTCTCCACACTCACTTTTACCCTTCACTCCTTCCCAGAGTCCCCACACTCACTGTTACCCTTCCCTTCTACCCACACTCACTTTTACCCTTCCCTCCTCCCCACACTCACTTTTACCCTCTCATCCTCCCCACACGTTTAGCCTTTCATGCTTCCTACACTAACTTCATGGTTCAGCTGCTTACCTCACCTCCGTGCAGCAATTCAACTCTGTGGCTAGCAAGAGACCAGAGCGTCTCATCAATCCTCACTGCTGCCACCCAGTGTCTGTACAGACAGAAAGCATGCTGCATTACAAATTACAGACACCAGGTGGCAGCAGTAAGAAAGGCTGCAGAGGGCTATGCTTCTCTTCAGCATCCTGTTTAGTACAGTGACGCTACTCTCGGCGTCTCAAACTCTGTGCAGGCAGACGGGCACAGCACGGCTCAGCACAGCTGCCGACTGAGGGTTGGGGATCCCTGCATACAGTACAACACAATACCCAAGTTGCTCAGAGTGACTCAGAACCACTGTAAAGTAAACCCTTGACCCTGTAAATGTGAGCATGCAGTGCTAGCATATCTCTGCTTCCTGGAAAAGATAAAACCTTTTAGTGTCACACACAGACACACACACAAATTCATATATCATACAGGCAATGTACATATAATGTATATTTTTGTGTATTTACTGTATGTTCCATACACTGCCAGAATGTCAAATAACTATGCCATGTGTTGCAACATTCTTTATTAATTTGTATAACATGAACTCTATCATGGTAGCAGATTAATTTAATTACAAATCTCTTAGTAATGTTCTTGCAGCCCTGTTCTGAGTAGTGTTGGGCGAACAGTGTTCGCCACTGTTCGGGTTCTGCAGAACATCACCCTGTTCGGGTGATGTTCGAGTTCGGCCGAACACCTGATGGTGTTCGGCCAAACTGTTCGGCCATATGGCCGAACTAAGAGCGCATGGCCGAACGTTACCCGAACGTTCGGCTAGCGCTGTGATTGGCCGAACGGATCACATGTAGTGTTGGGCGAACATCTAGATGTTCGGGTTCGGGCCGAACATGGCCGCGATGTTCGGGTGTTCGAGCCAAACTCCGAACATAATGGAAGTCAATGGGGACCCGAACTTTCGTGCTTTGTAAAGCCTACTTATATGCTACATACCCCAAATTTACAGGGTATGTGCACCTTGGGAGTGGGTACAAGAGGAAAAACAAATTTAGCAAAAAGAGCTTATAGTTTTTGAGAAAATCGATTTTAAAGTTTCAAAGGGAAAACTGTCTTTTAAAGGCGGGAAATGTCTGTTTTCTTTGCACAGGTAACATGCTTTTTGTCGGCATGCAGTCATAAATGTAATACATATAAGAGGTTCCAGGAAAAGGGACCGGTAACGCTAACCCAGCAGCAGCACACGTGATGGAACAGGAGGAGGGTGGCGCAGGAGGAGAAGGCCACGCTTTGAGACACAACAACCCAGGCCTTGCATGAGGACAAGAAGCGTGCGGATAGTAATTTGCGTTTTGTCGCCATGCAGTCATAAATGTAATACAGATGAGAGGTTCAATAAACAGGGACCGGAAACGCTAACCCATCACAGATGTTCATTGTTCATGTTACTTGGTTGGGGTCCGGGAGTGTTGCGTAGTCGTTTCCAATCCAGGATTGATTCATTTTAATTTGAGTCAGACGGTCTGCATTTTCTGTGGAGAGGCGGATACGCCGATCTGTGACGATGCCTCCGGCAGCACTGAAACAGCGTTCCGACATAACGCTGGCTGCCGGGCAAGCCAGCACCTCTATTGCGTACATTGCCAGTTTGTGCCAGGTGTCTAGCTTCGATACCCAATAGTTGAAGGGTGCAGATGGATTGTTCAACACAGCTATGCCATCTGACATGTAGTCCTTGACCATCTTCTCCAGGCGATCGGTGTTGGAGGTGGATCTGCACGCCGGCTGTTCTGTGTGCTGCTGCATGGGTGTCAGAAAATTTTCCTACTCCAAGGACACTGCCGATACCATTCCCTTTTGGGCACTAGCTGCGGCTTGTGTTGTTTGCTGCCCTCCTGGTCGTCCTGGGTTTGCGGAAGTCAGTCTGTCGGCGTACAACTGGCTAGAGGAGGGGGAGGATGTCAATCTCCTCTTTAAAGTCTCCACAAGGGCCTGCTGGTATTCTTCCATTTTGACCTGTCGGACTCTTTCTTCAAGCAGTTTTGGAACATTGTGTTTGTACCGTGGATCCAGAAGGGTATAAACCCAGTAATTGGTGTTGTCCAGAATGCGCACAATGCGTGGGTCGCGTTCAATGCAGTCCTAGGCCGAAGAGGTCATAGCCTAGGGTCACAAAAACCTGTTTATTTGGGCTATTTCAATGGTAGTGATGGTGACGTACATAAATCTCAGCCATGGCCGTTAGCAACGTCTGAATTTCACGAAATGTCTCATGCAGGTAGAAGACATATTGTTAGACTTGGATTCCAAAGATGGGGTCCCTACATCTCTGCAAACCAGAGTTACAGGGGTCCAAAATTGGTAAAATCCCCCATAGGCTTTCATTGGGCCTCCTATTTACAGTTCCAAAATCTCACATCTTTTCAAAGGGCAATTGATCAGCAGTGGCAAATTTTCTAGCATTGTAGGGACCCTTAGGGGGAACATGACTGGTGAGTTTCGGGCCCCTAGGCCAAAGAGGTCATAGCCTAGGGTCACAAAAACCTGTTTATTTGGGCTATTTCAATGGTAGTGATGGTGACGTACATAAATCTCAGCCATGGCCGTTAGCAACGTCTGAATTTCACGAAATGTCTCATGCAGGTAGAAGACATATTGTTAGACTTGGATTCCAAAGATGGGGTCCCTACATCTCTGCAAACCAGAGTTACAGGGCTCCAAAATTGGTAAAATCCCCCATAGACTTTCATTGCCTCCCTATTTCACTTTCCAAAATCTCACATCTTTTCAAAGGGCAATGGCTCAGCAGTACCAAATTTTCTAGCATTGTAGGGACCCTTAGGGGGATCATGACTGGTGAGTTTTGCCACTGCTGAGCCATTGCCCTTTGAAATGGTGTGAGATTTTGGAACGGTAAATAGTAGGCCCAATGAAAGCCTATGGGGGATTTTACCAATTTTGGACCCCTGTAACTCTGGTTTGCAGAGATGTAGGGACCCCATCTTTGGAATCCAAGTCTAACAATATGTCTTCTACCTGCATGAGACATTTCGTGAAATTCAGACGTTGCTAACGGCCATAGCTGAGATTTATGTACGTCACCATCACTACCATTGAAATAGCCCAAATAAACAGGTTTTTGTGACCCTAGGCTATGACCTCTTTGGCCTAGGGGCCCGAAACTCACCAGTCATGTTCCCCCTAAGGGTCCCTACAATGCTAGAAAATTTGGTACTGCTGAGCCATTGCCCTTTGAAAAGATGTGAGATTTTGGAAAGTGAAATAGGGAGGCAATGAAAGTCTATGTGGGATTTTACCAATTTTGGACCCCTGTAACTCTGGTTTGCAGAGATGTAGGGACCCCATCTTTGGAATCCAAGTCTAACAATATGTCTTCTACCTGCATGAGACATTTCGTGAAATTCAGACGTTGCTAACGGCCATAGCTGAGATTTATGTACGTCACCATCACTACCATTGAAATAGCCCAAATAAACAGGTTTTTGTGACCCTAGGCTATGACCTCTTTGGCCTAGGGACCCGAAACTCACCAGTCATGTTCCCCCTAAGGGTCCCTACAATGCTAGAAAATTTGGTACTGCTGAGCCATTGCCCTTTGAAAAGATGTGAGATTTTGGAAAGTGAAATAGGGAGGCAATGAAAGTCTATGGGGGATTTTACCAATTTTGGACCCCTGTAACTCTGGTTTGCAGAGATGTAGGGACCCCATCTTTGGAATCCAAGTCTAACAATATGTATTCTACCTGCATGAGACATTTCGTGAAATTCAGTTGTTACTAACGGCCATAGCTGAGATTTATGTACGTCACCATCACTACCATTGAAATAGCCCAAATAAACAGGTTTTTGTGACCCTAGGCTATGACCTCTTTGGCCTAGGGGCCCGAAACTCACCAGTCATGTTCCCCCTAAGGGTCCCTACAATGCTAGAAAATTTGGTACTGCTGAGCCATTGCCCTTTGAAAAGGTGTGAGATTTTGGAAAGTGAAATAGGGAGGCAATGAAAGTCTATGGGGGATTTTACCAATTTTGGACCCCTGTAACTCTGGTTTGCAGAGATGTAGGGACCCCATCTTTGGAATCCAAGTCTAACAATATGTCTTCTACCTGCATGAGACATTTCGTGAAATTCAGACGTTGCTAACGGCCATAGCTGAGATTTATGTACGTCACCATCACTACCATTGAAATAGCCCAAATAAACAGGTTTTTGTGACCCTAGGCTATGACCTCTTTGGCCTAGGGGCCCGAAACTCACCAGTCATGTTCCCCCTAAGGGTCCCTACAATGCTAGAAAATTTGCCACTGCTGATCATTTGCCCTTTGAAAAGATGTGAGATTTTGGAACTGTAAATAGGAGGCCCAATGAAAGCCTATGGGGGATTTTACCAATTTTGGACCCCTGTAACTCTGGTTTGCAGAGATGTAGGGACCCCATCTTTGGAATCCAAGTCTAACAATATGTCTTCTACCTGCATGAGACATTTCGTGAAATTCAGACGTTGCTAACGGCCATGGCTGAGATTTATGTACGTCACCATCACTACCATTGAAATAGCCCAAATAAACAGGTTTTTGTGACCCTAGGCTATGACCTCTTTGGCCTAGGACTGCATTGAACACGACCCACGCATTGTGCGCATTCCGGACAACACCAATTACTGGGTTTATACCCTTCTGGATCCACGGTACAAACACAATGTTCCAAAACTGCTTGAAGAAAGAGTCCGACAGGTCAAAATGGAAGAATACCAGCAGGCCCTTGTGGAGACTTTAAAGAGGAGATTGACATCCTCCCCCTCCTCTAGCCAGTTGTACGACGACAGACTGACTTCCGCAAACCCAGGACGACCAGGAGGGCAGCAAACAACACAAGCCGCAGCTAGTGCCCAAAAGGGAATGGTATCGGCAGTGTCCTTGGAGTGGGAAAATTTTCTGACACCCATGCAGCAGCACACAGAACAGCAAGCGTGCAGATCCACCTCCAACACCGATCGCCTGGAGAAGATGGTCAAGGACTACATGTCAGATGGCATAGCTGTGTTGAACAATCCATCTGCACCCTTCAACTATTGGGTATCGAAGCTAGACACCTGGCACGAACTGGCAATGTACGCAATAGAGGTGCTGGCTTGCCCGGCAGCCAGCGTTATGTCGGAACGCTGTTTCAGTGCTTCCCGAGGCATCGTCACAGATCGGCGTATCCGCCTCTCCACAGAAAATGCAGACCGTCTGACTCAAATTAAAATGAATCAATCCTGGATTGGAAACGACTACGCAACACTCCCGGACCCCAACCAAGTAACATGAACAATGAACATCTGTGATGGGTTAGCGTTTTCGGTCCCTGTTTATTGAACCTCTCATCTGTATTAAATTTATGACTGCATGGCGACAAAATGCAAATTGCTATCCGCACGCTTCTTTTCCTCATGCAAGGCCTGGGTTGTTGTGTCTCAAAGCGTGGCCTTCTCCTCCTGCGCCACCCTCCTCCTGTTCCATCACGTGTGCTGCTGCTGGGTTAGCGTTACCGGACCCTTTTCCTGGAACCTCTTATATGTATTACATTTATGACTGCATGCCGACAAAAAGCATGTTACCTGTGCAAAGAAAACAGACATTTCCCGCATTTAAAAGACAGTTTTCCCTTTGAAATTTTAAAATCGATTTTCTCAAAAACTATAAGCTCTTTTTGCTAAAAAAAATTTCCTCTTGTACCCACTCCCAAGGTGCACATACCCTGCAAATTTGGGGTATGTAGCATGTAAGGAAGCTTTACAAAGCACGAAAGTTCGGGTCCCCATTGACTTCCATTATGTTCGGAGTTCGGGTCGAACACCCGAACATCGCGGCGATGTTCGGCGAACGTTCGCGAACCCGAACATCTAGGTGTTCGCCCAACACTAGTTCTGAGCCTGGCAACTCAGAGCAACTTTTTTAGCTTGGCTGCAAAAAAATACAGAAGAAGACCTTTGGCTTAGGGACTGCACCTAGGCCACAATTCACAACTGTTCATTAACCACTTGAGAACCACAGTCTTTTCGCCCCTTAAAGGGGAACTGAAGAGAGAGGTATATGGAGGCTGTCATGTTTATTTCCTTTTAGACAACACCAGTTGCCTGGCAGCCCTGCTGATCCTCTGCCTCTAATACTATTAGCCATAGCCCCTGAACAAGCATACAGCAGATCAGGTGTTTCAGTGGTTCAGACTTATAAGTCTGATCTGACAAGACTAGCTGCATGCTTGTTTCTGGTTTTCATCAGATACTACTGCAGAGAAATAGACCAGCAGGGCTGCCAGGCAACTGGTATTGATTAAAAGGAAATAAACATGACAGCCTCCATATACCTCTCTCTTCAGTTCCCCTTTAAGCACCAGAGCCTTTTTTTCCATTCAGACCACTGCAACTTTCACGGTTTATTGCTCGCTCATACAACCTACCACCTAAATGAATTTTACCTCCTTTTCTTGTCACTAATACAGCTTTCTTTTGGTGCTATTTGATTGCTGCTGCAAGTTTTAGTTTTTATTATATTCATCAAAAAAGACATGAATTTTGTCAAAAAAATGACTTTTTTAACTTTCTGTGCTGACATTTTTCAAATAAAGTAAAATTTCCTATACATTTGAGCACGAAAGTTATTCTGCTACATGTCTTTGATAAAAAAACAAACCCATTCAGTGCATATTTATTGGATTGGGTAAAAGGTATAGCGTTTACAAACTATGGTGCCAAAAGTGAATTTTCCCATTTTGAAGCATCTCTGACTTTCTGACCACCTGTCATGTTTCATGAGGTGCTAAAATTCCAGGATAGTATAAATACCCCCCAAATGTCCCCATTTTGGAAAGAAGACATCCCAAAGTATTCACAAAGAGGCATGATGAGTTCATAGAAGATTTTATTTTTTGTCACAAGTTAGCGGAAAATGACACTTTGTGACAAAAAAAAAAAAGTTTCCATTTCTTCTAACTTGCGACAAAAAAAAAATGAAATCTGCCACGGACTCACTATGCTCCTCTCTGAATACCTTGAAGTGTCTACTTTCCAAAATGGGGTCATTTGTGGGGTGTGTTCACTGTCCTGGCATTTTGGGGGGTGTCTAATTGTAAGCACCCCTGTAAAGCCTAAAGATGCTCATTGGACTTTGGGCCCCTTATCGCAGTTAGGCTGCAAAAAAGTGCTACACATGTGGTATTGCGGTACTCAGGAGAAGTAGTATAATGTGTTTTGGGGTGTATTTTTACACATACCCATGCTGGGTGGGAGAAATATCTCCGTAAATGACAATTTTTTGATTTTTTTACACACAATTGTCTATTTACAGAGATATTTCTCCCACTCAGCATGGGTATGTGTAAAAATACACCCCAAAACACATGATACTACTTCTCCTGAGTACGGCGATACCACATGTGTGGCACATTTTTGCACCCTTACTTAGAGTTGGGCCGAACGGTTCGCCGGCGAACGGGGTTCGCGCGAACTTAGGTGGTTCGCGTGCGGGTACCGCACGCGAACCTTTTGCGGAAGAAGTTCGGTTCGCCCCATAATGCACCTGAGGGTCAACTTTGACCCTCTACATCACAGTCAGCAGGCCCAGTGTAGCCAATTAGGCTACACTAGCCCCTGGAGCCCCACCCCCCCTTATATAAGGCAGGCAGCGGCGGCCATTACGGCCACTCGTGTGCCTGCATTAGTCAGAGTAGGGCGAGCTGCTGCAGACTGTCTCTCAGGGAAAGATTAGTTAGGCTTAACTTCTTCCTGGCTGCATACCTGTTCTGTTCAGTGAGCCCTCAGCCCACTGCATACCTGTACTGTGATCCTGCCACTGCATAGCTGTTCAGTGATCCTGCCACAGCATACCTGTTCTGTTCAGTGAGCCCTCAGCCCACTGCATACCTGTACTGTGATCCTGCCACTGCATAGCTGTTCAGTGATCCTGCCACAGCATACCTGTTCTGTTCAGTGAGCCCTCAGCCCACTGCATACCTGTACTGTGATCCTGCCACTGCATACCTGTTCAGTGATCCTGCCACAGCATACCTGTTCTGTTCAGTGAGCCCTCAGCCCACTGCATACCTGTACTGTGATCCTGCCACTGCATAGCTGTTCAGTGATCCTGCCACAGCATACCTGTTCTGTTCAGTGAGCCCCCAGCCCACTGCATACCTGTACTGTGATCCTGCCACTGCATACCTGTTCAGTGATCCTGCCACAGCATACCTGTTCTGTTCAGTGAGCCCTCAGCCCACTGCATACCTGTACTGTGATCCTGCCACTGCATACCTGTTCAGTGATCCTGCCACAGCATACCTGTTCTGTTCAGTGAGCCCTCAGCCCACTGCATACCTGTACTGTGATCCTGCCACTGCATAGCTGTTCAGTGATCCTGCCACAGCATACCTGTTCTGTTCAGTGAGCCCTCAGCCCACTGCATACCTGTACTGTGATCCTGCCACTGCATACCTGTTCAGTGATCCTGCCACAGCATACCTGTTCTGTTCAGTGAGCCCTCAGCCCACTGCATACCTGTACTGTGATACTGCCACTGCATACCTGTTCAGTGATCCTGCCACAGCATACCTGTTCTGTTCAGTGAGCCCTCAGCCCACTGCATACCTGTACTGTGATCCTGCCACTGCATACCTGTTCAGTGATCCTGCCACAGCATACCTGTTCTGTTCAGTGAGCCCCCAGCCCACTGCATACCTGTACTGTGATCCTGCCACTGCATACCTGTTCAGTGATCCTGCCACAGCATACCTGTTCTGTTCAGTGAGCCCTCAGCCCACTGCATACCTGTACTGTGATCCTGCCACTGCATAGCTGTTCAGTGATCCTGCCACAGCATACCTGTTCTGTTCAGTGAGCCCTCAGCCCACTGCATACCTGTACTGTGATCCTGCCACTGCATACCTGTTCAGTGATCCTGCCACTGTATACCTGTTCTGTGAACCCGCCACTGTATACCTGTTCTGTTCAGTGGACCCGCCACTGTATACCTGTTCTGTGAACCCGCCACTGTATACCTGTTCTGTTCAGTGGACCCGCCACTGTATACCTGTTCTGTGAACCCGCCACTGTATACCTGTTCTGTTCAGTGGACCCGCCACTGTATACCTGTTCTGTGAACCCGCCACTGTATACCTGTTCTGTTCAGTGGACCTGCCACTGTATACCTGTTTAGTGAACACGCCACTGCATACCTGTTGTGTTCAGTGAACCTGCCACTGCATACCTGTTCTGTGAACCCGCCACTGTATACCTGTTCTGTTCAGTGGACCCGCCACTGTATACCTGTTCTGTGAACCCGCCACTGTATACCTGTTCTGTTCAGTGGACCTGCCACTGTATACCTGTTTAGTGAACACGCCACTGCATACCTGTTGTGTTCAGTGAACCTGCCACTGCATACCTGTTCTGTGAACCCGCCACTGTATACCTGTTCTGTTCAGTGGACCCGCCACTGTATACCTGTTCTGTTCAGTGGACCTGCCACTGTATACCTGTTCTGTTCAGTGGACCTGCCACTGTATACCTGTTTAGTGAACACGCCACTGCATACCTGTTGTGTTCAGTGAACCCGCCACTGTATACCTGTACTGTTCAGTGAACCCACCGCATCAGTGCGCATACCTGTGCAGTTAAGTGAACCCACCTACCTACGTGAGTGCACGCAGTGTGATATACCACTCCGTGCATACCCGATATGGACAAAACAGGTAGAGGAAGAGGAAGAGGTAGTGGCAGAGGCAGAGGAAGGCCACCCGGCAGGTCTGCGCGAGGTCGTGTAAATGTAATTTCGTGTGGACCTGGCCCACAGTACAGTGCTCGGAAGAAGGCACGTCCCATCACCTCCCAAGATTGTCAGGACGTGGTTGAGTATTTAGCGACACAGAACACCTCATCTTGCTCAGCCACCAGCGCTACTACTAGCACCACTTCCGCTGCATTTGACACTTCGCAAGAATTATTTAGTGGTGGTGAAATCACTGATGCACAGCCATTGTTACAGCCAGATGAATTTTCACCAGCTCATATGTCTGCGTTACGCGACAACACTATGGATGTAACGTGTAAGGAGGATGAAGGACCTACACATTTGGATTTTTCTGAGGCAAGCGAAGCTGGGCAGGATGATTACGATGATGACGATGATAGGGATCCTCTGTATGTTCCCAATAGAGGAGATGAAGAGGGGGACAGTTCAGAGGGGGAGTCAGAGAGTAGTAGGAGGATAGAAGTTGCTGAAAGAAGCTGGGGCAGCTCTTCGTCAGAAACAGCTGGTGGCAGAGTCCGGCACCATGTATCGCCAGATTCGCCACCTATGTACAGCCAGCCAACTTGCCCTTCAGCATCAGCTGCTGAGGTGCCCACATCCCAGGGTGGCTCAGCGGTGTGGAAATTTTTTAATGTGTGTGCCTCAGATCGGACCAAAGCCATCTGTTCGCTCTGCCAACAAAAATTGAGCCGTGGAAAGGCCAACACTCACGTAGGGACAAGTGCCTTACGAAGGCACCTGCAGAAAAGGCACAAACAGCAATGGGATGGCCACCTGAGCAAAAGCAGCAGCAGCACACAAAAGCAAAGTCACCCTCCTTCTGCTCTTCCTCCTTCAGGTGCATCATCTGCTTATGCCGCTCTCTCCCTTGCACCTTCACAGGCACCCTCCTCCACTCCGCCTCTGCCCTTGAGCGGTTCCTGCTCCTCTGCCCACAGCAGCAGTCAGGTGTCCGTGAAGGAAATGTTTGAGCGGAAGAAGCCACTTTTGGCCAGTCACCCCCTTGCCCGGCGTCTGACAGCTGGCGTGGCGGAACTGTTAGCTCGCCAGCTGTTACCATACCGGCTGGTGGACTCTGAGGCCTTCCGTAAATTTGTGGCCATCGGAACACCGCAGTGGAAGATGCCAGGCCGCACTTATTTTTCCAGAAAGGCCATACCCCAACTGCACCGTGAAGTTGAGAGGCAAGTGGTGTCATCTCTTGCGAAGAGCGTTGGGTCAAGGGTACACCTGACCACGGATGCCTGGTCTGCCAAGCACGGGCAGGGCCGCTACATTACCTACACAGCCCATTGGGTGAACCTGGTGGTGAACGATGGCAAGCAGAAAGCGGCGGACCAAATTGTGACACCTCCACGGCTTGCAGGCAGGCCTCCTGCCACCTCCTCTCCTCCTGCTACATGCTCTTCGCTGTCCTCCTCCTCCTCCTTGGCTGAGTGGCAGTTCTCCTCTCCAGCTACACAGCCCCAGCTCCGCAGGGCCTATGCTGCATGCCAGGTACGACGGTGTCACGCCATCTTAGACATGGCTTGTCTCAAAGCGGAGAGTCACACTGGAGCAGCTCTCCTGGCTGCTCTTAAGAAACAGGTGGATGAGTGGCTGACCCCGCACCACCTGGAGATAGGCAACGTGGTGTGCGACAACGGCAGCAATCTGCTTGCCGCTTTGCATATGGGGAAGCTGACACACATACCCTGCATGGCACATGTCATGAATCTGGTGGTTCAAAGATTTGTGGCAAAGTACCCTGGCTTAGCGGATGTCCTGAAGCAGGCCAGGAAGTTCTGTGGGCATTTGAGGCGCTCTTACACAGCCATGGCACGATTTGCAGAAATTCAGCGTAAAAACAACATGCCGGTGAGACGCCTCATTTGCGATAGCCCCACTCGCTGGAACTCGACCCTCCTCATGTTCTCCCGCCTGCTAGAACAGAAGAAAGCCGTCACCCAGTACCTCTACAACTGGAGTAGAACGAAACAGTCTGGGAAGATGGGGATGTTCTGGCCCGACAACTGGACAATGATGAAAAATGCATGCAGGCTCATGCGGCCGTTTGAGGAGGTGACCAACCTGGTGAGCCGCAGTGAGGGCACCATCAGCGACTTAATTCCCTACGCGTACTTCTTGGAGCGTGCTGTGCGTAGAGTGGCGGATGAAGCTGCGAATGAGCGTGACCAGGAACCGTTACGGCAGGAACAGGCATGGGACCAATTTTCATCAGACCCAGCTGTTTCCTCAACACCTGCGGCAGCACAGAGGGGGGAGGAGGAGGAAGAAGAGAGGTCATGTGCAGAAGATGAGTCAGACTCAGAGGATGATGAGCAAGGTGTTTCTTTGGGGGAGGAGGAGGAGGAGGAGGGGACAGCGGCAGGAGAACAACCGCAGCAGGCGTCGCAGGGGGCTTGTGCTGCGCAACCTTCCCGTGGTATTGTTCGCGGCTGGGGGGAGGAGGTTGACTTACCTGACGTCACTGAGGAAGAGCAAGAGGAGATGGAGGGTACTGGATCCGACTTTGTGCAGATGTCGTCTTTTATGCTGTCCTGCCTGTTGAGGGACCCCCGTATAAAAAACCTCAAGGGGAATGAGCTGTACTGGGTGGCCACACTACTAGACCCTCGGTACAGGCACAAAGTGGCGGACCTGTTACCAACTCACCGGAAGGTGGAAAGGATGCAGCACATGCAGAACCAGCTGTCAACTATGCTTTACAATGCCTTTAAGGGTGATGTGACGGCACAACGCCAGCAAGGTACCACTGCCACTAATCCTCCTCCCGTGTCCACGCAGTCAAAGACAGGACGCTCCAGCGATCTCATGGTGATGTCGGACATGCGGACGTTCTTTAGTCCAACGCCTCGCCGTAGCCCTTCCGGATCCACCCTCCACCAACGCCTGGAACGGCAGGTAGCCGACTACCTGGCCTTAAGTGTGGATGTAGACACTGCTGTGAACAGCGATGAGGAACCCTTGAACTACTGGGTGCGCAGGCTTGACCTGTGGCCAGAGCTGTCCCAATTTGCCATCCAACTTCTCTCCTGCCCTGCCGCAAGCGTCCTCTCAGAAAGGACCTTCAGCGCAGCTGGAGGCATTGTCACAGAGAAGAGAAGTCGCCTAAGTCACAAAAGTGTTAAGTACCTCACCTTTATAAAAATGAATGAGGCATGGATCCCGGAGGGCTGCTGCCCGCCCCAAGACTAAGTCAGTCCCCGCACATACAGCATCTCTGCCTGCACGCCGTGTGACTGGCTGCCTGGCCTGCCCCAAGAAGACTAAGTCGCTCCCAGTCCCTCCACACAGCATGTCTGCCTGCAGGCCGCTTCACTACCTTCTCCGCCACCACCAACAGGGTCCGGGACTCCAGGCGGATTGCTGAATTTTTTAGGCCGCTGCTAGCAGCGGCCGCTGTAATAATTTTTCGGGTGCGTGTACATGACTGCCTAATTTTTCTGGCTGCACTGCGGGCAGCTGCAACAACAAAAGAAAAGGCATGAACATGCGCCCATTCCCCTTCGTGATCATTACCTTGCCGTGGTGAAGGGGCTTGCGTATCACAATGGAGCAATGACCGGCGCCTAGATGAGTGTCTCGGGGGGCACACCCACGATAATAAGGTCGTTGCCTCATTGTGGTCAGACCAAATTTGATCAGCTGGACAGTCACTGTTCTGTCATTCAGCTACATCAGCCAGGTGACTGACCATATGGGCTGTAAAGCCACCAAAACCTGCACTCTCGCCATGGTGCGCACCAGTCCAGCACGGCCGTCACTACACAAACAGCTGTTTGCGGTGCGTTACACGATGAGTTTGGTGCGTCAGTGTGAAGCAGTACCTTAATTACACTACCTGATTGATGTATACACATGCAAGATGTTTGAAAGCACTTTAGGCCTGTCATTTAACATTCAATGTGATTTCTGCCCTTAAAACGCTGCTTTGCGTCAAATCCAGATTTTTCCCGGGGACTTTTGGCATGTATCCCACTCCGCCATCCCCCCCTCCAGGTGTTAGACCCCTTGAAACATCTTTTCCATCACTTTTGTGGCCAGCATAATTAATTTTTTTTTTCAAAGTTCGCATCCCCATTGAAGTCTATTGCGGTTCGCGAACTTTAACGCGAACCGAACCTTTCGCGAAAGTTCGCGAACCCGGTTCGCGAACCGAAAATCGGAGGTTCGGCCCAACTCTGCCCTTACTGCGCTAAGGGGCCCAAAGTCCAATGAGTAGCTTTAGGACTTCACAGGTCATTTTGCGACATTTGGTTTCAAGACTACTTCTCACGGTTTAGGGCCCCTAAAATGCCAGGGCAGTATAGGAACCCCACAAATGACCCCATTTTAGAAAGAAGACACCCCAAGGGATTTCGTTAGGAGCATGGTGAGTTCATAGAAGATTTTTTTTTTTTGTCACAAGTTAGCGGAAATTGATTTTAATTGTTTTTTTTTCACAAAGTGTCATTTTCCGCTCACTTGTGACAAAAAATTAAATCTTCTATGAACTCACCATACTCCTAACAGAATACCTTGGGGTGTCTTCTTTTTAAAATGGGGTCATTTGTGGGGTTCCTATACTGCCCTGGCATTTTAGGGGCCCTAAACCGTGAGGAGTAGTCTTGAAACCAAATGTCGCAAAATGACCTGTGAAATCCCAAAGTAGTATAATGTGTTTTGTGGTGTATTTTTACACATACAGATGCTGGGTGGGAGAAATATCTCTGTAAATGACAATTATTTGATTTTTTTTTACACACAATTGTCCATTTACAGAGAGATTTCTCCCACCCAGCATGGGTATGTATAAAAATACACCCCAAAACACATTATACTACTTCTCCTGAGTACGGCGATACCACATGTGTTACACTTTTTTGCAACCTAGGTGCGCTGAGGGCTCTTTCACACTACAGGCAGCGGTGAAAGGCTAAAACGCTGCGTTTTGGCTGCAGGCGTTTTGAAGGCGTTTTAACGCCTCTACATTACAGTCAATTGTAATGAGAAACGCCGCGGTAGGCCCAGAAAAAGCGCCTGGGAGCGTTGAAACGCAACGCTCCAAAACGCAGCGTTTAGTGTGAATGGTAAAATGAAAGTCTATGGACTTTCTTTTACCTAGGAAAACGCCAACTTCGGCCGTGGCGTTAAAACGCCGAAAAAGCCCTCTGGTGTGAAAGGGCCCTAAGGGGCCTAACGTCCTATTCACAGGTCATTTTGAGGCATTTGTTTTCTAGACTACTCCTCACGGTTTAGGGCTCCTAAAATGCCAGGGCAGTATAGGAACCCCACAAGTGACCCCATTTTAGAAAGAAGGCCCCCCCAAGGTATTCTGTTAGGAGTATGGTGAGTTCATAGAAGATTTTTTTTTTGTCACAAGTTAGCGGAAAATGACACTTTGTGAAAAAAACCCCCAATACAAATCAATTTCCCCTAACTTGTGACAAAAAATAAAATCTTCTATGAACTCATCATACACCTAAGAGAATACCTTGGGGTGTCTTCTTTCTAAAATGGGGTCACTTGTGGGGTTCCTTTACTGCCCTGGCATTTTAGGGGTCCTAAACCGTGAGGAGTAGTCTTGAACCCAAATGTCTCAAAATGACCTATGAAATCCTAAAGGTACTCTTTGGACTTTGGGCCCCTTAGTACAGTTAGGCTGCAAAAAAGTGTCACACATGTGGTATCGCCGTACTCAGGAGAACTAGTATAATGTGTTTTGTGGTGTATTTTTACATATAACTATGCTGGGTGGGAGAAATATCTCTGTAAATGACACATTTTTGATTTTTTTACACACAATTGTCCATTTACAGAGAGATTTCTCCCACCCAGCATGGGTATGTGTAAAAATACACCACAAAACACATTATACTACTTCTCCTGAGTACGGCGATACCACATGTGTGACAATTTTTTGCAGCCTAGGTGCGCTAAGGGGCCCAATGTCCTATTCACAGGTCATTTTGAGGCATTTGTTTTCTAGACTACTCCTCACGGTTTAGGGCCCCTAAAATGCCAGGGCAGTATAGGAACCCCACAAGTGACCCCATTTTAGAAAGAAGACACCCCAAGGTATTCTATTAGGTGTATGGTGAGTTCATAGAAGATTTTATTTTTTGTCACAAGTTAGTGAAAAATGACACTTTGTGAAAAAAACTTTAAAAATCAATTTCCGCTAACTTTTGACAAAAAATAAAATCTTCTATGAATTCATCATACACCTAACAGAATACCTTGGGGTGTCTTCTTTCTAAAATGGGGCCACTTGTGGGGTTCCTATACTGCCCTGGCATTTTATGGGCCCAAAACCGTGAGTAGTCTGGAAACCAAATTTCTCAAAATGACTGTTCAGGGGTATAAGCATCTGCAGGTGGTCTATGAGGGGGCAAAATTTGTGGAACCGTTCATAAGCAGGGTGGCCTCTTAGATGACAGGTTGTATTGGGCCTGATCTGATGGATAGGAGTGCTAGGGGGGTGACAGGAGGTGATTGATGGATGTCTCAGGGAGTGGTTAGAGGGGAAAATAGATGCAATCAATGCACTAGGGAGGTGATCAGAAGGGAGTCTGAGGGGGATCTGAGGGTTTGGCCGAGTGATCAGGAGCCCACACGGGGCAAATTAGGGCCTGATCTGATGGGTAGGTGTGCTAGGGGGTGACAGGTGGTGACAGGATGTGATTGATGGGTGTCTCAAGGTGTGATTAGAGGGGGAAATAGATGCAAGCAATGCACTGGTGAGGTGATCAGGGCTGGTGTCTGAGGGCAATCTGAGCATGTGGGCGGGTGATTGGGTGCCTGCAAGGGGCAGATTAGGGTCTAATCTGATGGTTAACAGTGACAGGTGGTGATAAGGGGTGATTGATGGGTGATTGATGGGTAATTAGTAGGTGTTTAGGGTAGAGAACAGATGTAAACACTGCACTTGGGAAGTGATCTGATGTCGGATCTGCGGGCGATCTATTGGTGTGGGTGGGTAATCAGATTGCCTGCAAGGGGCAGGTTAGGGGCTGATTGATGGGTGGCAGTGACAGGGGGTGATTGATGGGTGGTAGTGACAGGGGGTGATTGATAGGTGATTGACAGGTGATCAGTGGGTTATTACAGGGAAGAACAGATGTAAATAATGCACTGGCGAATTGATAAGGGGGGGTCTGAGGGCAATCTGAGCGTGTGGGCGGGTGATTGGGTGCCCGCAAGGGGCAGATTAGGGTCTAATCTGATGGGTAACAGTGACAGGTGGTGATAGGGGGTGATTGATGGGTGATTGATGGGTAATTAGTGGGTGTTTAGAGGAGAGAACAGATGTAAACACTGCACTTGGAAGGTGATCTGATGTTGGATCTGCGGGTGATCTATTGGTGTGGGTGGGCTATCAGATTGCCTGCAAGGGGCAGGTTAGGGGCTGATTGATGGGTGGCAGTGACGGGGGGTGATTGATGGGTGATTGACAGGTGATCAGTGGGTTATTACAGGGGGGGATAGAGGCATACAGTACACAGGGGGGTGGTCTGGGGGGGGGGGGGGTCTGGGGAGAATCTGAGGGGTGGGGGGGGCGATCAGGAGAGAGCAGGGGGCAGTTTAGGGTTAAAAAAAATAGCGTTAACAGATAGTGACAGGGAGTGATTGATGGGTGATTAGGGGAGTGATTGGGTGTAAACATGGGTCTGGGAGGTGGGCGGGTCTGAGGGGTGCTGTGGGCGATCAGGGGGCAGGGGGGGAGATCAGTGTGCTTGGGTGCAGACTAGGGTGGCTGCAGCCTGCCCTGGTGGTCCCTCGGACACTGGGACCACCAGGGCAGGGAGCAGCCTGTATAATAGGCTTTGTATACATTACAAAGCCTATTATACATAGGGGCAGCAGCGATCCGGGTGCTAGTAACCCGCCGGCGCTTCCGAACGGCCGGCGGGTTACAGCACGAGGGGGCGGAGCCAGTCGCCGGCGGCTGATCGCGTCACGAATGACGCGATCGCCGCATAACCAGACCCGCAGCCGCCCCCGCCGATGGGCGTATTGCGGTCGTTTAGGCCCGGTCTTTGCCGCCACCCATCGGCTGGGGGCGGTCCTTAAGTGGTTAAATGAGATCTTAAGGTGGCCACACACCATACAATTAAAAGATCCAATTTTACACCAATTCGATAAATACTATCGGTTGTTCCAAAAAATCAAAAGGTTTTTTCTTAATCTGTTCAAGAAATCGGATTGAATTTCCCTTTTTATTCAAAAAAGAAGATCGGGAGTGTATTTTTCTGATCAATTTTTATCAAAATTGTATGGTGTGTGGTATATTGTCAATTACTCGATGTACAGACTCAAGCAATTTTTTCTGAGTTTTCAAACATTTTTTTTCATAATTGAGGAAAAATTTAACACACATTTGTGGAACATTGGTCAGATTTTGAAATTATACAATCAGTCAGAAAAAATTATTTCAATTCTTGAATTGAAAAGATATTTAAAAAATTGTATGGTGTGTGGCCACCTTAAGTCTTGTTCAATAATTGGAACTTTTACACCAGTTTAATAGAACTAATGTATTCGATCAAAGCACCGATCGCCACTGTAATAAATCAGATCCTTCTTTACATTCGCTGTTTCTTTTTAACTAGGTTCCTTGACAAGCAGTCAGTTTAGCCATATAATCTACTTAATAGCCAGGCACCTATAAGCAGCTTCATTTGAGAGGTCATCAATGGCAACAACGTACAAGTTGGTGTCATGACAGGTTCACTAGAAAAGATTGGTCATACATATGTGTCCTAGTTTCAATAAGGAAAAAAAAACACTTCCATTGAAGGAAACCAAGAAATACCTTGTTTCCTTCATAGCTGCTGTAGTTACCAAGGACACACAAGTACAAACACACAATACTGTTTCCTACCAGCTTTTAGACCAGCTGACGAGTGAAATATAGCACAATTATAGCCTTTATTCATTTCCTAAACACTGCACAGCTTGAACTGTTGTAGTCAATAGCACACCCCACGATCTGCTCAATTACTGTGCAAATATCCCAAGTAAGAAGGAGTACCAGCAAATGTATGTGCTAACAGATCATCTGTTTACTGTGGGATAAATAGATGGCTCTTTTAACACATCTTTAACAAGTTCATTATGAGGCAATCATTACCTTTTTAAGGTTAAATGGGAGAGCCATTCAAAAGAGGAAATCAGTTAATGAAATCATTTACTTACATGGATTTATACACCTCAGCTTATTTCCTTCCTGCAAGACCACTTGTTGCCCTAACTTTGCAAGTGTATGGCTTTTAATGGAGGATTAGGTGATACTAGCCAACATGTTGGTGCACTTCCTGTTAAAATCAAACCAAATAATGACTGCCTTCCTTTAGCCAGTGTTAACAGAAGATGTCAATTCCTTTAAAAATGTTGCTTGCTTAACTGTTGTAATGTAATGATCCTCGGCTTCTAAAGCTATGCACAGATGATCAATTTCTGTAAAGCCTAATGATTGTTCTGTTAGGGCCGCAGTTTTTGAAATGAGAGTGTACAGACAGTGGCGTAGCAATAGGGGTTGCAGAGGTCTCGGCCACATCGGGGCCCTTGGGCCAGAGGGACCCAGTAAGGCCCTCCCTCAACTGCAGTATTAGCTATTTATTGGTCCTGTGCTTGTAATAATCACTTCTCTAAATGCTTTGAATGGTATATATCATTAACAATCTGTTCCCCATCCTCTTCTTGCACCTCAGACACTGTGGCTGTCTTTTGGCAGGTTTTGGTGCGTCGCACCTATTAGAGCTTGATAGGGGCCCAAAGTAAAACTCGCACAGGGGCCCATAGTTCCTTAGCTACGCCACTGCGTACAGACATACTGCTCGGCTATAGCAGATCAGTCTGTTTCATTCTATGAAGGTGGAAGGGAAGCTAGTGGTAGACAAACAACCCGCGCCATGTGAAAGGAAGAACAAGACAGCAGCGCTGGTTTTCCATTTAGCAATCTGTCAGACAACATAAGAATGCTGTAATAGAGTTTTGCAAGAGACAATCATAATTATTATTATGTAGTATTTATATAGCGCCAAAATCTTCCGCACATCTTGCTGATCCCTGAATATCTAGAGCATCTCTGGGTACCAAAAAGAGTGTAGATGTGGTAGATGTAGTAAGAGTGGGTGTGGCCACAGAATTATGTCAACCTAGACTAGGTCTACGGTCTGCAGTAATGTGCCACACTCCCTTTACTCAGATATTACTGGACCACAAGCAAGCATCATTGACTGTCATTCCATGGTATCATAAATCAAGAGGTACATTTGTACAAACTTAAATAGTAGAATAAATAAAGACAGAAAGTAACTAACTTAGCAAGAACAACAGGCAAATTCCAATGATTTGAAGATACTAGCAATAACATATACTAATGACACACAGATATTATTGAGTTGAAAACCCTTAAAGGGAACCTAAACTGAGAGGGATATGGATGTTTCTTTTTAAACAATACCAATTGCCTGGCAGTCCTGTTGATCTCTTTGACTGCAGTAGAGGCTGAATCAAACACCTGAAGCAAGCATGCAGCTAATCCAGGCTGACTTCAGTCAGAGCACCTGATCTGCATGCCTGTTCAGGGGCTGTGTCTAAAAGTATTAGAGGCACAGGATCAGCAGGAGAGTCAGGCAACTGGTATTATTTTAAAAGGAAAATCAATATCTTTCTCAGTTTAGGTTCCCTTTAAAGGGTACCAAAAGTTAAAGAAGTGTGCTCAGTTTATCTTCCAGCTCCCTCTATACTGTAGTCCTTCTGTTCCCTCACTGTCATTCTGCTCTGTTCCTTTCAGCAGCTGTGCCCCTCTGAAAACTGTCTGACTGAGACAGTCACGTGCTACTGTGCTTGTGTGGCCCTGGCTGCATGCCTCCTTGATAGCCGACGCATGTGAAATTGCAATTTTTATGAATTGTGCAAGTGCAGAATGCTCTGCCTCTTGTCCATGGGAGCACAATTGAGGAGGGATTGGGTCACACATGCAGCTTTCAGAGGGGCAGACCTGCTGAACAATGACAGCAACAGGGACTACAAAGATTACAAAGGGCTGGAAGAAACCCCAGGTAAGGTAAACTGGAAACCGTTATTTAACTTTAGGTTCCCTTTAAGATAGAATATAGGCCAACTCACACATATATGCACAGTTCATGTTGCTTTCCCAATTCCCCAGTTGGTCAAAGTGAGTCAATATCTGGTTTCATGTCCTGGCTACTCATCTCCCAGCACAATGTGGCAATTACTACCACACACAGTGGCGTAGCAATAGGGGTTGCAGAGGTCTCGACCGCATCGGGGGTCTTGGGCTAGAGGGGCCCCGTAGGGCCCTCCCTCAACCGCAGTATTAGCTATTTATTGGTCCTGTGCTTGTAATAATCACTTCTATAAAAGCTTTGAATGGTAGATATCATTAACAAGCTGTTCCCCATCCCCTTCTTGCACCTCAGACACTGTGGTTGTCTTTTGGCAGGTTTTGGTGTGCTGCACCAATTGTATGTTTAGAGTGCTTGGTAGGGGCCCAATGTAAAACTCGCACAGGGGCCCATAGCTCAGCTACGCCACTGACCACACATAATAACTGATGTCACTGCAGAAACAGGTAGATTGATGTCATTGCCCAGGGACTTAGTTGTGTTCATTAATATTCATTTTAATGTGAAATCATCAAGAAGTTATGAGTGCTGCTTACGTGCCCCTGAGACATGAGTATTTAGATAATGGACTCATGCTAAGTCAGGAAGGAGAGTATCTGGCCAAAGCTACCCTGCAGTAGATTCAAGTGTAACTGTCAGGCACAAAATCAAAAATCAATTCTTTATTTTGATCTGATAAACAAGTAATAAGGATGCTAACCAGGCAATCCAAAAGTTAAAGATCACTCTTACTTTTCTTCTCCATAAAAGATAATTCCCTAGTTTCCCTGGCTCTTATTTGGTACATCTGCCACTCAAAGGAAGTTGCAGGGCATGCTGGGTTTTCTTTTTTCTCTTCTTTACTTTCCCCTTAGGCATAACTAATGCAGCCCGATTGGCTGAAGTCTCTGTCCCTCCCGTTTTCCCCTCCCACACCTCCGTTCCTCTCTGATTGGCCAATATTTCTCATGCTGAGACAATGCACTTTCTTTTGCAGAGCTGGGTGGAAGTGCCTGAAGACTGGGAGGAGGGCGGGCAATGATACACAAACAGAGTAAGGGATGAAAATGATGTTAGAATTGGCTTCAAGATAGACTCAGTCAAAATCCTAATTCTTAATATCTTAATAATCCTAATATCTTTTTTTACCATAGAATAATCAATAAAATCAAAATGTGGACAGTGCAATACATACCGTATTTTTCGGACTATAAGACGCTCCGGACTATAAGACGCAACTAGGTTTAGAGGGCAAGAACCAGGGAAAAAAACAAAAAACTAAACCAGCTGTGTCTATGGTCCAGGGGCGTCTTGTAGATGTTTTTCCCCTAATTGTGTCCTCCTCCTGTCCCCTTGGTGTCCTCCTAATGCCCCTTTATGTCTTTGTATCATCCTGATGTCCCTCTTTGTGTAGTCCTGATGTCCCCCTTTGTGTCCTTCTGATGTCCAACTTTCTGTCCTCCAAATGTCTCCCTTGTCATCCACATGTCCCCTTTATGTCCTCCTGTTGTCCCCTTCATGTCCTCCTGTTGTCCCCTTCATGTCCTCCTGATGTCCCCTTCATGTCCTCCTGATGTCCCCTTCATGTCCTCCTGATGTCCCCTTTGTCCTCATGTCCCCTTTGTCCTCATGTCCCCTTTATGTCCTCATGTCCCCTTTATGTCCCCATGTCCCCTTTGTCCTCCTGATGTCCCCTTTGTCCTCCTGATGTCCCCTTTGTCCTCCTGGTGTCCCCTTTGTCCTCCTGATGAGATGAGTGATGCCCGCGGCTGCCGCAGCTTCTTGTATTCACAGAGGGGGAATCCATCAGGACACCGGACACACATGGAGGACAACACCAAGGACGAGAGGGGGCCAGAAGCTCATCACCGCGGGCTCCAGCAATGAGGTGAGTGACAACGGCTGCCACTGCCGTTAATTACATTTATGCAGGGAAAGTTCAGGAGGACACTGAGAAGTGCAGGGAGTCCCCGACATTGCGGTTCATATCGGCGGGTGATCATTAAGTCGGGGACTCCCTGCCTTTGGACTATAAGACGCAGGGACTTTTTCTCCCTACTTTTGGGGGAGAAAAAGTGCGTCTTATAGTCCGATAAATACGGTATGTTATCGAAGTAGAGCAAGTATTTATCTACTTATATATGTTTTTTTTTCTTAGATAGTATGGCTAACAGCTCCCCTTTCATGTCCCAGCTAGCTGTGTCTCACTGCACCCAAATTTCAAACTGTGTGCATGAATTGCATGGTTGTATCTTGGTATGAGTGGACCAATCCAAAGTAGGGAACCTCGACAATTTAAGTGGGCTGGCTTAATTTGAGAATGCTGCAGCATTTTTGGAGAACTAAGATCCTTTTTTCTATTTGGCAGTGTTTGTTGCTGTGTGCTATGCATTGCTGCAAGTGCAAACTTGAGTCCAAGGGTTAATATTGATTTGCATTTGATTTAAATATTGATGGATATTGCATATTGATTTATGCTTTATTGCATTTGGGGTAAAACTCATCAACTATCTTAGACAAAATGAATAAATAAACTTGCATTTTTAGCTTAAAACACAATATAAGACTGTAGGATTCCAGGAAAGTACTATTTAAAAGTAGGACTGTAGATACAATTGTTTATCTTATCAGTTTATTTTCAGTACAGGTTTGCTTTAAAGGGAAATTTAAATTCTAGCATACAGCAAAGTCCCTTGGGAATATAATGCTGGTGTACACATTTCTGAGATCACTGTCGCCCTTATCTTCTAACCACAGAAACACACAGACTAATACTGGGAATACACAATGAGTTTTTTTTGGCAGATTTCCTTTCCGATCATTTTTCCGATTGATTTTCCAATCGTTTTTCTGATTCATTTCCATTCACTTCTATGAGTAAATCGTTTAGAAAAATTATCGAAATCAGATTGGGCCTATTAGAAATTATCTATCGAGCCCTCTATCTGCCAAAAAAAACTCATGGTGTTTTCCCAGCATAATGTCATGTTGGCCAGTGGACTTTGTTGTATGTTTCAACATCCATCAATATCCTTTAAGGTGACATTACTGAGAAGTTACAGGTGGCAAGTACCTGTCCCTAGTGCAATGAGATGTGAGTAACCAGGATGTGAAGCGAGATGCCAGAAACAGTGAATCAGGCATGAGAACTGCTGGCCAGAGCTCCCCTGCAGTGACTTTAGATTGAGTTGGGGAAGTGGGAAAGCAACATGAATAGAGATTTTTTTTTTTTAACACAGAGTCAGAGGTGCTAAAGTTTGAAAGTGATACAGACAGTACTTTGCTGCATCTGAAACAAGGATAAATGTGGGATATTAGTTTTTACCATTACCGACATATTACATTTCCAGATGACTTAACTGATATTATAGTTATCTCTTGGAAAATACTTTTTAATCCCATTTATCATTGCATGCAGAGATCTTTTTAATACTGTTATCTTGGAATATTTATGACAGACTGAATGTTTGTCTGATTAAAGGAACGGCACCCTGTATCCTTCTTATGATGCTATTTATAGAGTGCATATTAGAACATCTATTTTTAGGATACATTTATGGAGGACAAATATTTACAGTCTTATAGTTTTCTATAAATTAATTATTGAAGTATAATTTATGAACCAATAAAGAATTGTCTTTATAAAAGTATAATTTTTGTGTAGATTTGTTATAAACTGGATTATTAAATGTTAATTGGTGTTTACCTTTTTTACAATGAAGCTAGACAAGGATAACCTGTTATCTGTTAACAGAATACCCAAGCAGCTAGGGGTGACCCAAAACCACTAGGAAAGTAGAGGGGACTAAAAGAGACCGAAAAGCCCGCCTGCTAAAATGCAATGCTTAGTATGGTTTGTCTTCTTAAAACAGAAGGTATTTGCAATAATTCTGTCAGACCTGTAGGAATATCCACATACGAATCAGCTCCAATACCCCAATCTACCTCCACACGCTTCACCCTATGTGGCGCGTCCCCATATGAACAAGAGAAGAGAGACAACACCTACCCGACTTCGGTTACACCCAGGCCTTTAGTGTGCAAGGTATTGGAGCTGAATGCAAGGTGAGCAAATAAACTTTCAGGCCTAAACAAGAATACAGGGTAGCAAAGTCCAGCAACAGTCCAGGGTCATACACGGGTAAACAGATATATCGCAGTACAGGAGGACTAGGGAGGAGAAAGGTCAAAGAATGTATCCAAGGTCAAGGCAGGCAGCAGTCATAATGATAATCCAGGCAATTAATCGGTTCAGGCAGCAGACAAGGGGAATCCAGTAAACGGGCAGAGGTCAAAATCCAGATGATCCAATATAATAACAGCAGGTAAACAGAGCACCCAGCAACCAGCAAGCTAGAGCTAGCGCTATCAAGGGCAACATGCAACTGTCATAGCAAGGTTTAAATACTGACAGCATCCAATCAGTAGCCGGCCCCATGCACACAACAGCCAATCACATGCAGGCATTAATCTTGTTTAAGTAACAGCTGAGAGAGAGATCAGCTGACACAGGTGGCAACAGGCACGTGCAGAGGGGGGTGCTCTGGGTGCCCAGGCACCCCCCCTTTTTAAAATCAGCAAAAAAGGCCCCTCTGATCGCACAAAATAAGCCCCGCCCCCTACCGCGATAAGCCCCGCCCACCCGCGAGAAGCTCCGCCTCCGCCTGGGGCACTTTCAGGTGAAGAGGCCTGGATAGGAATCCTAGTGTGGCATACTGACCTCACCCTCCACCTAGGACCCATACTGACCTCTACCTCCCCAAGCACCCATAGTGACTTCTCCCTCACCCACAGGGACCTCTCCATCCACCTTGCACCCACAGTGACTTCTCCCTCCCCAGCACCCACAGTGACCTCTCCATCCACCTAGCACCCACAGTGACCTCTCCCTCCACCTAGCACCCACAGTGACCTCTCCCACCACCTAGCACCCACAGTGACCTCTCCCTCCACCTAGCACCCACAGTGACCTCTCCCTCCACCTAGCACCCACAGTGACCTCTCCCTCCACCTAGCACCCACAGTGACTTCTCCCTCCACAGCACCCGCAGTGACCTCTCCCTCCACCTAGCACCCACAGTGACCTCTCCCTCCCCAGCACCCACAGTGACCTCTCCCTCCACCTAGCACCCACAGTGACCTCTCCCTCCACCAGCACCCACAGTGACCTCTCCCTCCACCTAGCACCCACAGTGACCTCTCCCTCCACCAGCACCCACAGTGACCTCTCCCTCCACCTAGCACCCACAGTGACCTCTCCCTCCACCTAGCACCCACAGTGACCTCTCCCTCCACCTAGCACCCACAGTGACCTCTCCATCCACCTAGGACCCATACTGACCTCTCCCTCTCCAGTACCCACAGTGATATCTCCCATCACCTAGCACCCACAGTGACCTCTCCCAGCAGCACCCACAGTGACTTCTCCCTCCCCAGCACCCACAGTGATCTCTCCCTCCACCTAGCACCCACAGTGACCTCTCCCTCCACCTAGCACCCACAGTGACCTCTCCCTCCACCTAGCACCCACAGTGACCTCTCCCTCCACCTAGCACCCACAGTGACCTCTCCCTCCACCCAGCACCCACAGTGACCTCTCCCTCCACCTAGCACCCACAGTGACCTCTCCCTCCACCTAGCACCCACAGTGACCTCTCCCTCCACCTAGTACCCACAGTGACCTCTCCCTCCACCTAGCACCCACAGTGACCTCTACCTCCCACAGTGACCTCTCCCTTCACCTACCACCCACAAATACCTCTCCTTCCCCAAATCTAGCAGTGATCCTGCCTACCCCAGCACCCACAGTGATCTTTCCCTCCCCCAGAGGCTACCCTCCTGTCCCCTGCAGCACTTACAGGGACCTCCCATCCCAAAAGCAGCGCCCACACTGATCTCTCCCAACACACAGCATCCACAACTACTCCCTCCTCAAAAAAACTACAATGACCTCTCCTAGCACCCACAGTGACCGACCCTTCCACCAGCAACCACACTGACCTCTACCTCCCCTAGCAGCAACTATGCCATTCATAGCAGTACCCACAGTGATCTCCCACCCCCTGCACCCACAGCAATCCCCCCAATATTCAGCACCCACATTACACTCAACCAGTAACCCCCACTATAGCATGCACCCAGTACTTGCACCAAACAACTTTCACCCAATACTCACATCCGGCCTCAATATGGCACTTAGTACTTGCATCATTCACCCTATAGCTGGCACCCAGTACTCACACCCACTTGGCACAGTACTTGCACATTATCTGAACTCACATAAACCAGTACTAGCACCCGAAGTACCTGCACTCAGAATCCACATGACACACAATGCCCACCCATAGCTAGCACCCAATGCAGGCATGGCACCAAGTATTTGCACCTATGTGATACCCAGTACCTGCACCCAACACCCACATGTTTCATCTGCAGTAGTTCCAGTTGCACTAAGCCTCCACTTAGTGTCCAGTACAAACACCAAGCACTCACATATCACATCCAGTATTTGCACCCAGAACTCACAAGGGACTGAGTACCTGCAATCAACACCTTCATGATAGTTGATACACACCCATACAGCCAGAATCCACATGACACCCTGTGTCAGCACCCAGAACCCACATGGCACCCAGCATCTGCCTTTAGCACCCACATGACAACAAATACCCTACTATCCAGCATCCATCACCCATATGCCATGTACTCACTCCTAGTACCCACTTGGCACCCAGTATTTGTATCTAAGACCCACATACCCCCATAATCAACACCCACATGGCACAGTACTCGCATGTCACCAAGTTCCAAAGCCATTATATGCACCCAGTACCCGTCCATGGCCAGGACCCAAATAGCACCCAGTACCCATCCTTGGTCTGAACCCATATGGGAGAGTACTCTACCATGGCACACATCCATACCACACATGGCACTCTCTACTCACTCATGTACAACACTCACATGTCTCCCCGTACCAATTAACACTCACATGGCACCCACTATTGTTTATCACCATCTGCTACTCATTCAGCACCCAATACTGCATAGCACCCACTGCAAATAAACACCCAATACAAACTGGACCTTGGTACCCACAGCAGCTTGACACAGACTGTACTTTGGCATCTCATCACCCACTGCAACTTAACACAAAGGGAACCTTTGCATCTTACCACCCACTGTATATGGGCACCCGCTGCACCTTGGCACTTACTGCAGTTTTGCATCTACTAATGCTTAGCAACCACTGCATATTGGCAACCACTTCTTCTTTGCCTGAAAAGAAGCTTGGGTGCTGATCTAGAGGGACAGAGGTCCCAGTAATGAAAGGTGAATCCATGCCTACATCAGGCTCCACTGTGCCCACTCTAATAGTGCGCACCTATGACTGCTGATTTGAGGGTGGTGGCACCAAAGAAGTTAGTTGGAAGAAGACACAATGTATGCCTGATACTTCTATAAAGGTGTGTGTGTGTGTGTGTGTGTGTGTGTGTGTGTGTGTGTGTGTGTGTGTGTGTGCGCGCGTGCGTGCGTGCGTGCGCGTGTGTGTGTGTGTGGTGGGGGGGGGGGGTTAAGACTGCCTAGTGCTTTCTGGAGAAGGGGTATTACATACACAATTTAGCACGATTTATCGATTAGGGCCCCTTTTTCAAATTTGAGCACCCCCCCCTTGAGAATCCTCTGCACGGCCCTGGGTGGCAATACATGTCAGCTAAGTAACCAGCACTAACCAGCAAAACCTCCTGACTCTGTGTCAGCTATAGCATAGTGTCTAAGAGCATTGCCTCCGATATGAGAGACCAGAGTTCAATCCCAGCCAGGGTCAGCATCCATATCTTATTATTTAGTACATAAACCCCTGCCTACGTCTCAGCTGACTCTACCTCTGTCGCCGCCACAGACCATACTGCGGCCGAGAGGAGTGATCCCTTACAGTACTCCCCCCTGAGGAGTGGTCTCCAAACACTCCAACCTAGGTTTATCTGGAAATTTACCATAAAATTCCTCAATAAGACGGTTGGAATGCGCATGCCTGGCCAGAACCCATGACCTCTCCTCTGGTGCATACCCTTTCCAATCAATGAGAAACTGAAGAGAATTTCTTACTATACGAGAGTCAAGGATTCTTCCTACCTCAAATTCCTGTTCCCCATCTATCTCAACTGGAGTAGGTGGAGACTTGGAAATGTCAACATTAACCTCCTTGGCGGTAACCCCACGTGTGACACAGGGTAAGCCGCCGGAGGGTGCCGCTCAGGCCCTGCTGGGCCGATTTACATAATTTTTTTTTTCAAACACGTAGCTAGCACTTTGCTAGCTGCGTGTTTGGTTTGATTGCTGCCGCCCGCTGCCGATGCACCGCTACCCGCCGCGATACAGGCCCCCCCCCCCCGCATACCCCTTGCGCAGCCGGGCCAATCGCCGCCAGGCTGCGCTAAGGGGTGGATCGGGATTCCCTGTGACGTCATGACGGCGGCGTCGTCGCTGATGTAACTCCGTTCTTCGCCATGGCGACGGGGGAAGCCCTCAAGGAAATCCCGTTCAGAACGGGATTTCCTTATGGGCAAGCGCCGCCGGCGGCAATTGGCGAGTACGGGGGGGATGCCGCAGGGAGGGGGGAAGCATGAAGCTAGCGCACATATCATACCACCAGGGAGGTTAAAGGGACTTCGAGCTCTGGCTAAAATAAAAATTTTCACTTACCAGGGGCTTTCTGCAGCCCAGTGCTGGTCGGGACGTCCCACGCCGGCCTCCTGGCTCTTCTCCCCACGGCTGTCCATATAGGGCTGATCGGCGGCTCACCGGGCGACACTGGCTTAGTGTCAGGGCTCCTTCTTCCGCAAACCTCATCAATGACGTCGCACACCGGCCGTCTCGCGTCATCATGGCGGCCGGCGTGACAGCACGGCGCATGCGCGATTAAATCGCGCATGCACCGTACTGTCACGCCGGCCGCCGTGATGACACGAAGCGGCCGGCGTGCGACGTCATTGATGAGGTTTGCAGAAGAAGGAGCCCCGACACTCGGCCAGTGTCGCCCGGGGAGCCGCCGGACAGCCCTATATGGACAGCCGTGGGGAGAAGAGCCAGGAGGCCGGCGTGGGACGTCCCGACCAGCACTGGGCTGCAGAAAGCCCCTGGTAAGTGAAATTTTTTTTTAGCCAGAGCTCGGAGTCCCTTTAACTGCAGATTTCAATAATGAGATATGAAAAGTATCAACCCCTCTTACAGAAGATGGTAAGCCTGTGCTCAGGTCGGGCTGTCACAAATCTGCCTCCTGCTATGTTGAACTGGGTCTTGCGCATGATCAGCGCTGCCAGTGGGACCCAGGCTGCTCCCCGCAAACCTTTTTGGCCACTTTTTCGGCCGCTGGGATCCCCGCCGGCCAATCAGTAGACCTTAAGATGTTCAGGTCCAAAACTAGTGAGTATAAAAGAAAAGAGTGAAATCGCCCTGTGTATCGGCAAACATATATATATATATATATATATATATATATACATGTATAAGCATGTATATACATGCATATACATGCATGTATATATATGTATATGTATATATATATATATATGTATGTATATATATATATATATATATATATATATATATATATATATATATATATATATGAATATATATATTTATATATATTCATATATATATATATATATATATATATATATATATATATGTGGGTACATGTATGTATATGTATGTACATGTATGTATGTGTGTACATGTATGTATGTACATGTATATATAGAGAGAGAGTTAAGCCTCATTTGTCTCTAATCACAAGTTGTAATTTGATCTCTCCCCTGTCATCTGACTGCCATGGCAGAGATGGCAGAAAAGCTTATTTGAAAGCACAGGATGGTTGGTGGGGCTCGGGTGTATGTTCCCTATGGGCCCTGAGCCCTACCGAAAGTGCTCCTGATCTACTTAATGGAGTTATAAAGAAAGGTCTGATAGCTGTACACGTGGAAGTAACCACGTGTCTGTAAGTTTTCTTTTTTGGTGACCATGTTTTCAAGTATATATTCTCTTACCTGGAGTCTGTTGTGCATAACCTTACACTTCATAATGTGATGTGCATTATCTCGGTTGACACTGCTGGTAAACCGTAGATGATTCAATATCCCATTGTAACACATTGCGATGTCTTTACTCTATTCCCTGTTGTAAAACGTTATAAAATGCTTAAATAAAAAATCTTTAAAAAGAAAGCACAGGATGGTAACAATATAGCCATCTGGTTCCCAACTGCTTCTGAGCTAAGTGCTTCTGCCATACTGTTACCGATTTTTTTTCCCTGATTTTGACAACTTTCTGCCTGCCGCCTGCATCGACCTCTGCCCTGATTTTGACTACTCTCTTATTTCTACAGTTTCAACATTTTTAATGGTCTTCATAAATTTAATTAATTCACAAAATTTGTGTTCTAGTCTTTTATTTATATGCAGGTATGTCTACCAGGCTTTTATTCTGTCATATTTTGGTAAATTATGACTAAGAATTGGAGGCCAAAAATTCTAGAAAAAAATGTACCGCTTTTGACTCATAATTCCAGACACAAATGCACTGCCAGGGAGGTTAACCAGATTATTAGCTGCAAATTCAGCAAATGACAAATATTCTACCCAATTTTCTTGGCAGTCAGATACAAAACACATTAACTATTGCTCCAAAGTTTGGTTCATTCTTTCTGTCTGGCCATTAGTCTATGGATGAAAGCCAGAGGAAAAGGACAGAGATATTTCCAGACAGGAACAGAATGCATGCCAAAATTGGGAGACAAATTGTACACCACGATCAAATACCCCATTTTTTGGAATACCATGTAACCTGACAATATTATCAATGAAAATGTGAGCCAGTTCCTTGGCAAAGGGTAACTTACATAATAGAACAAAATGGGTCATCTTACTGAATCTATCAATAACCACGAAGATCACAGTGAATCCCTGAGAAACAGGTAGATCTACTACAAAATCCATGGCAATATGAGTCCACGGTTTCTCAGTAATAGGTAAAGGTTGGAGGAGACCCTGCGGTGACTTTTGTAGACACTTGCTACGGGCACAAACAGGACATGCTTTGATGAAGGCAATAGCATCATTGTTTAATGAAGGCCACCAGACCACCCGTCTGAGCAACTCTAAGGTCTTTTTCTCCCCGGCATGACCAACCGATTTGCTTTCGTGGAATTACTTCAAGACCGGTAATCTGAGGTGTAAAGGGGCAAATAATTGATTTGCGGGTTTGGCTGGAGGGGCCTCATCAACAACTGACTAGACAAATCAGGAGACAGATCACAAGTTACAACAGCTGCAGAAATGCATTTCTTGGGTAAAATGAACCCTGGACCTTCAGGATCAACTTGTTTCTCAAAGGACCATGACAAAGCATCAGCTTTAACATTTTTAGAACCTGGTTTATACGTTATGATGAAATTGAAATGAGAAAAGCAATGCCCACCTCGCCTGATGTGAATTTTATCATTTGGCATTCTCAATGTATTCTAAATTCTTGTGGTCAGTGTAAACAGTCACAGGATTAGTGGCTCCCTCCAACCAGTGCCTCTACTCTTCAAAAGCCAGTTTAACTGCTAAAAAGTTCCCTATTGCCGATGCCATCATTTTTTTCGCCTGAGGAGAACTTCCTGGAGAAGTAAGCACAGGGATGAAGTCGTTCAGTTAACCCAGCATACTGTGACAAGACTGCCCCCACCCCTGACTTGGAAGCATCAACAATAAAGGCTTTCTGGACGTCAGGATGTACCAAGATGGAAGCGGAACAGAAGGCTTGTTTAAGGGAATTAAACGCCTGGACAGCCTCACTGTTCCAAACAGAAGGATCAGCTCCCTTCTTGGTAAGATCTGTGAGTGGTGCCACAATAGAGGAAAAGTTCTTAATAAATTTCCTATAGAAGATGGCAAATCCAAAGAATCGTTGCAATGATTTTAGATCGGTGTGTTGGGACCAGTTAAGGACTGCAGTTAATTTGTTAGAATCCATAGCTAAACCTGAGACAGAAATTACATAACCCAGAAATGAGACTTCTTGAACTTAAAAATGTATTTTTCCAGTTTAGCATACAGACAATTTTCTCTCAATTTCTGCAGAACTTGTTTGACATGCAGCCGAAGTTGAGACAGAAAGGGAGAGAAAATCAAAATATCATCTAGATAAATAACCCCAAATTTATCAAGATAATCACGGAACACATCATTAACAAAATCCTGGAAGACAGCTGGGGCATTACAAAAATCCAAAAGGCATGACAAGATATTCATAATGCCCATCCTTAGTATTAAAAGCTGTCTTCCATTCATCTCCCTGTCTGATCCTGATTAAGTTGTAAGCCCCCCTGAGGTCAAGCTTGGTAAAGACTTTGGCACCTGCCACCTGTGAAAACAAATCATCAATTAAAGGCAGAAGGTTCTATTTTTCACTGTAATTTTGTTAAGACCCCTGTAATCAATACAAGGTCTAAGACTGCCATCTTTCTTTTCAACAAAGAAGATTCCTGCCCCTGCTGGGGAGGAAGATGGCCTAAAAGAGCCCTTTTCAAGATTTTCCTTGATATAATCCTTCTGTAACGATTGGTGTCAGCAAGAGGCACAAATATCTGATTAAGTGGTGATATACAGAATCACCACCAATGCAGATATGTTAGAGTGAAATAGTCAGTATCTTCCTGATGGTAAATCAGCGGAAGGCTCACTAACACGGTAAGTGCCTGAAATGATCTACTCAGACCAGTGTCACACCCCGAACCTTGATTATTGGGGATCCGCAGTATCGCCAATAATACAAGGATAGACCTGATTATATAGCAATCTGCGGAATTGCTAATAATGCGGGTAGAAGTAAAGCAGTGGACACACGAACAACATGGAAATAAACAAAGCAGTAAATATTCACAAGGTTGTGGAAATATCCACCACACGGCAATTCCTCAGAGGTGTGGTTACCTCTGAATGGGAACCCCGTGTGTGAGATCCCCCAAAGTGGCAGTGGAGGAATCTCGGCCTCTGGCAGTAACGGTCTGCTAGGGCCGGCGTCTCAGGGAGGCAAGCCTCAGATAATAAGCCAACAGTGGGAGACGTTCCACTGAAGGGAGCAAGGTCAGACAGAAAGAGGTTCGGCAACAGTACAGGCGGCAACAGTACAGAGACGTGAGACGAGAGAATAGTCAGGAACCAAGCCAATAGTCGTTAACGGTACGGGCTGGCAGAGTACAGAATCAGGAAGCAGAAGAGAAGTCAAGACAGGCACAGAATCATACACAGAGAATCAATAACAATAATAATCTCCTAGTCTAGGTGTGAAGTCCTTGGTTTCAACACCTGGGATCTAGTCTAAGGTCTGAGTGCTGACACAGGGTATCGCAAACACAGACGAAGTGTGACTGAAAAGCACTTCCTTATATACTGCCTGGGAGAGAAGTCTCCACCCCAGGCAGCAACCAATCAGAGCAGGCTAAAATGTCAGCTGACCTCCAGGTCAGCTGACACGCTTTCTAAGAGTATAAAGGCGTGTCTGGCGTGCGGCCGCACCCCCTAGAGGCAAGATGGCAGAACCCTGGTGAACAGCATGTTGGTGAGTTTGGAGCAGAGTGCTCGGATGGGTGTTCGCAGCGGATGCGGACGATTTTCCGCATCCCGCGTTGGAAGGTCCGCTTGCCGGACTGGATGCGACCATATTTTCGCAATCCATCCGGCGTTGCAGATTTTTCGTTACAGTACCCCTCCCTCTAGGCGTGGACTCCGGACACGTCCTACCTGGCCTGTCAGGATGGAGCTCATGGAACCGTCTCCTAAGATTATCAGCATGTAAATCACCTGCTTTGACCCAGGATCTTTCCTCTAGACCGTACCCTCTCCAATGCACCAAATACTGCACTGAACCCTGAACTCGTCTGGAGTCCAAGATCTCCTCAACCTCCCATTCAGGCTCACCATCAACCATGATAGGGTGAGGCGGGAGGGAGTCCACCTGAACAGCTGGTTTCAGGAGTGACACATGAAAGGCTTTCCCCACCTTTAGAGAATGCGGTAACCTGACTCTGTAAGTAACACGATTAACCCTTTCGGAAATTGGATATGGTCCAATATACCTGGGCCCCAGTTTCGCGGATGGCTGCCTCAGAGCTATATGACGAGTTGATACCCAAACCTTGTCTCCTGGTTTAAACTCCCACTCCGCAGAGCGTCTCTTATCTGCCTGCCTCTTCTGTATGATGAAAGCCTTTTTTAAATTTTCTCCGACATTAGCCCAAATCCTCTTGAAAGATTCCTGCCACTCCTCCAGGACAGGGAATGGAGAGGTCGACACTGGCAAAGGAGAAAATTTGGGAGATTTCCCATTGACAATTTGAAAAGGCGCATAACCAGAGGACTCATTCCTGAGATTGTTATGTGCGAACTCAGCAAATGGTAGAAACTCCGCCCACTGGTGTTGGGCGTCCGCCACATAACATCTCAGGAACTGTTCCAAAGATTGATTGGTCCTCTCTGTCTGGCCGTTGGTCTGTGGATGGTAACCTGATGAAAAGGACAACGACATACCCATCCCCTTACAGAAGGCCCGCCAGAACCTAGAGACAAACTGGACCCCTCTGTCTGAGACAACATTCTCTGGAATGCCGTGTAATTTTAAGATATTTTGAATGAAAAGATCTGCTAGTTTTTGAGCAGTAGGGAAACCACTCAAAGGCACAAAGTGGGCCATCTTACTGAATCTGTCTGTGACCACCCATATGACAGTCTTTCCATTGGAATCTGGAAGTTCTCCCACGAAGTCCATGGAAATATGTGTCCATGGCTCCTGAGGGGAGGGCAGAGACTGCAAAGTTCCAACTGGAGCCAGTCGGGAGGGTTTGCTCCTGGCACAGACGGTACAGGTCTTAACAAATTCCTTGCAATCTTGTTGTAGAGATGGCCACCAGACAGATCTACACAACAATTCTTGGGTTCGGGTAATGCCAGGGTGTCCAGCATTCTTGTGTCCATGAAACAACTGCAGCACTTTGGGACGTAAAGTACAAGGGACATAAAGAACCCCTCTTGGTTTCCCTTCTGGGACTTCTAATTGAAAAGGACTTAAGAGGCTAGGAAGGTCTTCAACTATCTCAGTGGCTGCCAGGATGATCTCTTTCGACAGAATACTTTCTGAGGAAGGGGATGGAGCAGTTTCAGGTTCAAAACAATGAGAAAGGGCGTCCGCTTTAACGTTCTTACTCCCTGGTGTGAATGTAATTATAAAATTAAAACGGCAGAAAAAGAGAGCCCATCTAGCCTGTCTGGGGGTGAGTCTTTTAGCTTTTTCAATGTACTGTAAATTTTTATGATCCGTGTACACAGTAATTACATGCTCCGCCCCCTCTAACCAGTGGCGCCACTCCTCAAAAGCAAGCTTGATGGCTAATAATTCCCTGTTTCCAACATCATAATTTCTCTGCGCAGGGGAGAATTTTCTGGAAAAAAAAGCACAGGGATGAAGCTTGCCCTGAAGTCCTGAATGTTGAGACAATACTGCTCCTACTCCAACCTCTGAGGCATCCACCTCCACTATAAATGGGTAAGCAACATCTACATGACGTAATATGGGAGCAGAACAGAATGCCTCTTTCAGAGAGGAAAATGCCACAACTGCTTCTTCTGACCAATGAGTGGCATCAGCCCCTTTTTTTGTCAAATTAGTAAGCGGAGACACCACCGAAGAGAACCCCTTGATAAATTTTCTATAATAATTTGCGAATCCCAAGAATCTCTGTAGTGCTTTAAGCCCAGATGGTTGTGGCCAATCCCTTACAGCAGAGACCTTCTTGGGATCCATGGACAACCCTGATGTAGAGATAATGTAACCAAGAAAGGCAATCTCCTTTACCTCGAAAACACATTTCTCTAATTTCGCAAACAATTGATTCTCCCTGAGTCTTTGTAACACATACTTCACATGTTGGCGGTGTTCCGTGATATTTTTAGAAAATATCAAGATATCATCTAAGTAGACGATTACAAAGTGACCCAGTACCTCTCTAAAAATCTCATTGACGAACTCCTGAAAAACTGCAGGAGCGTTACACAACCCAAAGGGCATCACCAAGTATTCGTAATGCCCCTTGGGAGTGTTGAATGCCGTCTTCCATTCATCTTCCTCCCTGATACGGATCAAATTGTAAGCCCCCCTTAGATCCAACTTAGTGAAAACAGAAGCCCCGGGAACCTGTGTAAATAAATCGTCGATTAGCGGTAGTGGATACCGATTCTTAATCGTGATCTTATTTAGACCCCTGTAGTCAATACAGGGGCGCAAACCACCATCTTTTTTCTGAACGAAAAAGAATCCCGCTCCTGCAGGAGATCTTGAAGGGCGGATGAAACCCTTCTGCAAATTTTCCTGAATGTACTCGTCCATGGCCAATTTTTCCGGGGACGAGAGGTTGTATAGGTGGCCCCTGGGTGGCATGGTTCCTGGTTTCAAATCTATTGGGCAATCAAAAGGTCTATGGGGGGGTAATTGATCTGCTGCCCTAGGACAAAAGACATCAGCATATTCCTGATATTGTGGAGGTACTCCTTCCACTTGAATCTTAGTAGAACACAAAACTACATTCTGTAAACAATGTTGTGTACAATAAGGTGACCAAGTAGTCAACTGCCCATTCCCCCAATCAAACTGAGGAGAATGTAATCGTAACCAGGGCAACCCTAGTATCACCGTAGAGGTAGACATCTTTAAAACGAAAAACTGTATGACCTCCCTGTGCAGAGCTCCCACTTGCAGCGAGAGGGGAGGTGTCTGACACAGTGGGGACTTTCCTTGCAAAGGAGTGTCATCAATCGCTGTAACATATAAGTGTCTTCCTACCGGAAGTACAGGGATATTTAAACTTAAAGCAAAGCTTAAATCTAAAAAGTTAGCTGTTGACCCGGAATCTACAAATGCTGTGGTAGGAAAGTTCTGCCCTTCCCAATTTAGGGAACAGGGCAATAAAATTTTTTCTTGTTTTGGAGGTAAAACAATTCCGCTTAGGGTGGTACCCCCTACCACACCTAAGCCGAGGAGTTTCCCGACTTCCTACCACAGTTTTGTGCAATGTGGCCCTTTTCCCCGCAGTACATGCAAAGACCCTCTCTGCGTCTTCTTGACCTTTCCGCCTCCATGAGGCGCCCGTGGCCTAACTGCATCGGCTCCTCAGTCTCAACTGCTGCCGAGCTACTGGCCCCAGAAGTCCTAGAGTACATGGGGTACCTGCCCTTCTTGTTGTACCTCAGACGCCTATCTATTTTAATAGACAGCGTAATAGCCTCATCTAGATCTTTGGGTTCCGGATGACTAACCATCACGTCAGTTACTGCTTCTGACAACCCATCTAGGTATCTATCCAAGAGTGCATATCGCTCTCATCTAGAGGACACAGCCCACTTCCTAAACTCTGACGCATACTCCTCAGCAGTACTGCGTTCTTGTCTAAGGTTTTTGAGCTTACGTTCGGCCGTGGCGGCACTATCTGGATCATCGTAGATGACCGCCATGGCCTTAAAAAACTCCTGGACAGAAGACAGAGCAGGATGCTCATCAGGTAAGCCATAAGCCCACGTCTGGGAATCTGCATGCAATAGAGTCTTGATAAGAGTGACCTTCTGAGCCTCGGTTCCCGAGGACACAGGTTTCATCTCAAAGTAAGACAGCACTCTGTGACGGAAATTCTGGAAATCTGACCTTGTGCCTGAAAATTTCTCAGGAATGTTCATTTTAGGCTCGCTAAGAGCCGGGGGAGGTAGAACGTTAAGTGGTGATTGCAACCTTTGGACAGTCTCATTTAACTGTGTAATCTGAGCCTGCTGTGCAGTTACAGTAATCTTCAGCTGTTCTAACTCTGCCCTTACAGTCTGAAGCTGGTTTATCACCCCCTCCATCTTACTTCTTTATGGTCTGTGTTTCTGTAACGATTGGTGTCAGCAAGAGGCACAAATATCTGATTAAGTGGTGATATACAGAATCACCACCAATGCAGATATGTTAGAGTGAAATAGTCAGTATCTTCCTGATGGTAAATCAGCGGAAGGCTCACTAACACGGTAAGTGCCTGAAATGATCTACTCAGACCAGTGTCACACCCCGAACCTTGATTATTGGGGATCCGCAGTATCGCCAATAATACAAGGATAGACCTGATTATATAGCAATCTGCGGAATTGCTAATAATGCGGGTAGAAGTAAAGCAGTGGACACACGAACAACATGGAAATAAACAAAGCAGCAAATATTCACAAGGTTGTGGAAATATCCACCACACGGCAATTCCTCAGAGGTGTGGTTACCTCTGAATGGGAACCCCGTGTGTGAGATCCCCCAAAGTGGCAGTGGAGGAATCTCGGCCTCTGGCAGTAACGGTCTGCTAGGGCCGGCGTCTCAGGAAGGCAAGCCTCAGATAATAAGCCAACAGTGGGAGACGTTCCACTGAAGGGAGCAAGGTCAGACAGAAAGAGGTTCGGCAACAGTACAGGCGGCAACAGTACAGAGACGTGAGACGAGAGAATAGTCAGGAACCAAGCCAATAGTCGTTAACGGTACGGGTTGGCAGAGTACAGAATCAGGAAGCAGAAGAGAAGTCAAGACAGGCACAGAATCATACACAGAGAATCAATAACAATAATAATCTCCTAGTCTAGGTGTAAAGTCCTTGGTTTCAACACCTGGGATCTAGTCTAAGGTCTGAGTGCTGACACAGGGTATCGCAAACACAGACGAAGTGTGACTGAAAAGCACTTCCTTATATACTGCCTGGGAGAGAAGTCTCCACCCCAGGCAGCAACCAATCAGAGCAGGCTAAAATGTCAGCTGACCTCCAGGTCAGCTGACACGCTTTCTAAGAGTATAAAGGCGTGTCTGGCGTGCGGCCGCACCCCCTAGAGGCAAGATGGCAGAACCCTGGTGAACAGCATGTTGGTGAGTTTGGAGCAGAGTGCTCGGACGGGTGTTCGCAGCGGATGCGGACGAATTTACGCATCCCGCGTTGGAAGGTCCGCTTGCCGGACTGGATGCGAGCATATTTCCGCAATCCATCCGGCGTTGCAGATTTTTCGTTACACCTTCATGGCCTTGTCTTCAGGAGCAGAAAGATTATATAACCGGCCACGGGGTGGCATAGTACCAGGTAACAGATGAATTGCGCAATCATATGGCCTATTACTTAGAACAAACTTCATTTAAATGTGGTTGATCTTGGTCTAACAATTCTCAGAATAGTAGGAGGACCATTTGATCAATTGTTTGGACTGCCAATCAATCAAAGGGTTATGCTTAACCAACCAAGGCCACTGGACAGGAGGGTATTTTCAGACAAAATAACTTTAATGACTCAGAATGCAACACACCTACATCAATCCTGAGTTCTGGGGTCTCAGTGATAGGGAGACAATCTTATAAAGGGGTATCGTCAATAGCTGTAATACAAATATGTTCAGATAACTTATAAGAAGTTACCCCCAATTGCTGAGCTAAAGGAATGTCTAAAAAGTTCCCAGCAGCCCCAGAATCAACAAAAGCAAAACAATTATGACTCTTCTTACCCTAATTAATTGTGATGGACAGTAAGAGACGTTCATTTTTTAGAGGAAATACCTGCTCGCTTAGGTGAGTTTCCTCGGCCTCACCTAAGCGCTGGAGTTTTCCGGCTTCTTTTTGGCGGAACAGGACTGAGCGTAATGACCAGGATTTCCACAATAGAAACAAAGTCCCTTAGTGCGTCTCCTTGCTTTTTCAGTAGAGGAAAGTCTTGAAGAACCAATCTGCATTGGCTCTTCTGTACTAGAAGTGAAGGATGGAGAACTGACTGGTGAAGAAGGCACTGGCATAGGTCTCCCTTGGCGTCTTTGGCAAACTCGCCTGTCGGTGCGAATGATCAAAGTGATGGCCTCCTCTAATGTGGCAGGAACTGGATGACTAAGCAGAATGTCCTTAATAACGTCTCCATAGAGACACCATAGAGAAACTTGTCAAGAAGCGCTGAATCATTCCATTTGGTATTTACATCCCATCTACGAAAGTCAGAAGCATATTCCTCTTCTGACCGTCGACCTTGTTGTAACTCACGTAATTTTTGCACTGCACTGGACGTGATATCAGATATTCAGAATAGATCACAGCCATGGCTTTAAAAAAATCTTCAACAGAAGAGAGAGCAGGATGATCTTGAGGGAGACCAAAGGCCCAGGACTGAGGGTCTCCTTGAAGCAGCGAAATAACAAGAGACACTCTCTGAGACTCAGAACCAGAGGCTAAAGGGCGAACTCAGAAGTACATCAGGCAATTATTCTTGAAGTTGTCAAAGTTACTTCTGGATCCAGAAAACTTCTGGGGTAGGGGTAGCTTGGGTTCCACAAATACAACAGGAGGCAGAGGACGAACTTGTGCATTACTGGAGACGTCAGCAGCATTAGCAGAGGCAGGAGGATGTTGAGAAGTGACCAGCTGGTTAACAGCTCCAGTCAACAGTTGTACTTGATGACGAAATTTATCCATAATGGGTTTTAGTAGGGCCCTTGATAATGTCAGACCTGTAGGAATATCCACTCGCGATTCAGCTCCAATACCCCAATCTATCTCCACACGCTTCACCCTATGTGGCGCGTCCCCACATGAACGAGAGGTGAGAGACAACAACTACCCGACTTCAGTTACACCCAGGCCTTTAGTGTGCAAGGTATTGGAGCTAAATGCAGGGTGAGCAAATAAACTTCCAGGCCTAAACAAGAATACAGGGTAGCAAAGTCCAGCAACAGTCCAAGGTCATACACGGGTAAACAGATATATCACAGTACAGGAGGGCTAGGCAGGAGAGAGGTCAAAGAACGTATCCGAGGTCAAGGCAGGCAGCAAACAGTCGTAGCGATAATCCAGGCAATTGGTTAGTTCAGGCAGCAGACAAGGGGAAGCCAGTAAACGAGCAGAGGTCAAAATCCAGATAATCCAATATAATAACAGCAGACAAACAGAGCATCCAGCAACCAGCAAGCTAGAGTTATCAAGGGCAACATGCAACTGTCCCAGCAAGGTTTAAATACTGACAGCATCCAATCAGTGGCTGGCCACATGCACACAACAGCCAATCACATGCAGGCATTAATCTTGTTTAAGTATCAGCTGAGAGAGAGATCATCTGACACGGGTGGCAATACATGTCAGCTGAGTAACCCGTACTAAACAGCAAAACAAGAGGGTTCAATCCCAGCCAGTGTTAGCATCCATATATTATTATTTATTACAAAAACCCCTGCCTAAGTGTCAGCTGTACCTACCTCTGTCGCCGCCTCAGACCATACTGTGGCCGAGAGGAGCGATCCCTTACAAATTCAGCTTTAAGTGAACTTCTGTGGTTACCCACAATGCACCGCTACTGAATATGCAAATTATCTGTTTATGCCCCTGAAGCTAGGCTTACATCCAGACCAAAACAAGAAACAGGCTGTCTGCATGTTGTGTTGATGTGGCTCTGTAAAATTTAAAGCACTAGGCGTGTTGTACACCAGCGATTCTGGATGTAAGCCTGGCTTCAGGGGCATAAAGAGAAAATTTGCATATTCAGTAGCGGTGCATTGTAGGTGACCACAGAAGTTCAATTAAAGCTAAATTATTGCAAATACCTTCTGTTTTAAGAAGGCAAACCAACCTGTATCTGTTGTTAATATACGCCCTAAATAGAACCAGAGTTGGGGTATATAGGAGAATACGATTTAGCGTTAAAAATAACATGGATATCTTTAGAAATATTGTACAGTACAGTTTATTAGATACATACACTGTACATAAAGTAGATATGACAGATTAAAATATAGCTAGATGCAGCTGAATTGATATACCGTAGTCAGTTGCGTTGCCTGACATACGTTTATAAGAGGTCACCATGTGCTTTAGTAATGCTCTATTGCCATGCCATTAAAATTCAGTTATACAACCTGTTCCAAATTTGCCCAATGCCCAAACAAACAAAGCTCACTGAAAACTCCCTGGTATCTAGCAAGTCACCGTGTTTTGTTTGTTTGGGCATACCTTGCCAGATATCCCATTGTCCACTATAAATGAGCCTCGCTCTTACAAACCAGTCCCAGTTTTTACTTTTACATCTGCTAAGCCAAGTGTACAGGTGTCCCCTAGGCCCATGTTTGCAAAGGAACTTGACATAGAGGCAGTGTCCCTTGTACCATGTCTAAAGTATAATCTCAGACACTATCTGATTTGTGAAACACAAACACTGGTGCGTATGACAGGCAGGGGCCTCAGGCTCTACCACCACCTCAAACCCCCACCCTAAACGCAACACCAAGGGGCAAGTGCCCCAATGCTCACACCACCAGGCAATCACCCACAACTGCCCCTCGATTGAAATCCAAACAGAAGAGAAGCAAATGCTCACTCCCAGACAGTACTATCTGATTTCTGCTGAATTGATGATAATGCTATAACACCTCATCATTCTGCTCAATAAGTTGTATGAACATGTGTATGATAAACTTAAAGGACCTCAGTCGTGAAAATCTTAAAATTTTAAATACATGCAAACATACCGTATATACTCGGATACAAGTCGACCCCGTGTATAAGTCGACCCCCAAAATTTGACCCTCACAAGGTGGATTTTTCCAATTATTCAAGTATAAGTCTATAGGTAAGTCTATAGAGTCTATAGGTAAGCCAGCCAGGTATCTGCCTCCAGTATAGGTAGCCAGCATAGGTAGGCAGCCAGGTATAGTTGCCCCCAGTATAGGTAGGTAGCCAGTATAGTTGCCAGTAGCATAGGTAGGTAGCCAGTATAGTTGCCAGTAGCATAGGTAGGTAGCCAGTATAGTTGCCATTAGCATAGGTAGGTAGCCAGTATAGTTGCCAGTAGCATAGGTAGGTAGCCAGTATAGTTGCCAGTAGCATAGGTAGGTAGCCAGTATAGTTGCCAGTAGCATAGGTAGGTAGCCAGTATAGTTGCCATTAGTATAGGTAGGTAGCCAGTATAGTTGCCAGTAGCATAGGTAGGTAGCCAGTATAGTTGCCATTAGTATAGGTAGGTAGCCAGTATAGTTGCCAGTAGCATAGGTAGGTAGCCAGTATAGTTGCCATTAGTATAGGTAGGTAGCCAGTATAGTTGCCAGTAGCATAGGTAGGTAGCCAGTATAGTTGCCAGTAGTATAGGTAGGTAGCCAGTATAGTTGCCAGCAGCATAGGTAGGTAGCCAGTACAGTTGCCCCCATGTATAGGCTGCAGCGGTGGGGAGAGTGGGCATGGAGGCAAACATCTCACCTTCTATCCTCCATCTACTTCCTCTCCCAGGCATCCCATGCATTGATACCAGCGTTTCCTGTGATGACATCATCACAGGAGACGCTGGTATCAGCACAAGGGGATGCGTGGGAGAGGAAGTAGATGGAGGATAGAGGCTGTGGAAGGTGGGATGTTTGCCTCCATGCCCGCTTTCCCCGCCGCTGCAGCAGTCTCCTCTCACCATCCACCGCTGGGCGCAGTCTCCTCTCTTCTGCTCGCTTCTCCTCCACTCGCGCGGTAACTTCCGGTCCCGACGTCATGTGACATCGGGAGCCGGACCATCTCTCTTAAGGGGGCAGACGCGCGAGTGAGGGAGAAGAGAGGAAAAGAGGACACTGCGCCCAGCGATGGATGGTGAGTAACCCCTCCACACACACACACCCCACATCCATAACACACACCCTCACCCCACTCAGGCTGTAAGTCGCAAAATTTAGGACTATGCGACTATAAGTCGACCCCCCCACTTTTTTACTTTGAATCAGTCCTAAATTTTGCGACTTATACCCGAGTATATACGGTATACAAATAAGAAGTACATTTCTTCCAGAGTAAAATGAGCCATACATAAATTAGTTTTCTTCTATGTTGCTGTCACTTACAGTAAGTAGTAGAAATCTGACATTACAGGTTTTGGGTTAGTCCATCTCTTCATGGGGGGTTCTCAGGGTTTTCTTTATTTTTAAAAGCACTTAGTGAATGGCAGTTGCTCCGTCCAACTGCCAAAAAATTGTGCATCGAGCAGGGAGGCTGGCCAGCATCTTTGTATAAATCTTTTTCAGGGTATGTCTTTATAAAGAATAAAGGCCATGCTGAGAATCCCCCATGAAGAGATGGACTAACCCAAAACATGTTGGTAATGTCAGATTTCTACTACCTACTGTAAGTGACAGCAACATAGGAGAAAAGTAATGTATGGCTCATTTTACTCTGGAAGAAATGTAATTCTTATTTGTATGTGTTTTAAATTTTAAGATTTTCGCAACAGTTCCTCTTTAAATATAAAGAATAGTATATTAAAGTGTCTCCTCTTTCTTAGACAGTATCAGATGTGTTATTCTAGATCAGTGGTTCCGAACCTTTTTCAGGTCATGACAGATCATGCCAAACATTTAGAACATTTGACAACATCACATACAGTATATATAACAGAAAAATATTAATAATAATCATGAAATCAATGAAAAGAGAGTGCAATTGCCCGAATACAATTGAAAATGAAGACTAGAACATTTCATGAATATGATTAAAAAGAATCAGTGGGTCAGCTGGGTCTGATAAGAAGTACACAATTTCTGTAACTGTGGCCTAACCTTAGACAAACACACTCATAACTCCATTTCGGTATCAATGAGTGGTGATCTAGTTTTGGAATTAATAATGTTAAGTGCCTACTGCTGCCACTGGTGAAATGTAACTCCTGCTGCTGGCACAATGTAACTACTGCTGCTGCTGGAAAAATGGAGAGGGCTGCAGGGACAATATGCTGCTTCTGGCACAATCATAGCTGCTGCCTACTGCGGAAATTCTTCTCTGTGTTTACAGACATAATCTAAAATGTCTGCCAAAGGAGGTTACTTCCTTTATATATAAAAAGGGTGAACTTCGTTCATCTGCCATTGGCCTATAACTTTTTGTCTCTTCCTCCACACTTCCTCCATCTGGGCAGGTTGGTTAGAATCGTGTCCCTGCTCTGTATTCCTCCCAGCTGCTCATTTGCCACTCCACCTCCACTATGCTTATAATTAGAGCAGGGCTACAAAAATGTCCGCTGATGTCCACAAATGGACTCTGGTGGGCATTTTCTTGTAGCCCTGCTCAAATTACAAATGGAGCAGAGGGGGAGTCAGAGCAGCAACTGGGCAGTTAGGAGGGAGCAAGAGAGAAGACACATACACGCAGAGCTGGGACAAGGTCTTCCAGCACCCAAGGCTGAGACACCAAAGTGCGCCCCTCCATCCCTACCACCCCAGCCGTCACACACTGATTGCTATTAGACTAAGAAGCGCCACAGGGCCCACAACCTCCCCAACACCTTAATATCTAGTTATCTGGCTTGCAGTCACTGCCATGTATCCCCTTTTCTTATTTCTTTCTGCTTCAAACACAATTAGGAATGACAGCTGAATGAATTGTGCGCCCCCTCCTACACTGCGCCCTGAGGCTGGAGCCTCTCCAGCCTATGCCTCGGCCCGGCCCTGCATACACGCAGCTGCTGCAACACATTCAGCAAACGGATTGGGAACCTTTGCTCTAGATTATGAAATGGGTGGAGAGCAGAGAAGTGATTAAGACAAAATGTGCAGAGTATCTAACAGTTCAAGATCCTTTTCATTTTATGCTGTATTGCATCCATGAACATTTGGCTCTGCCCCTGAGCAATTCAAGTCCAGATGGTAGGAAATGCCTCCCCCGCATTTGCAAATGACCTTTATCTAATGTTATGAACAAGAAGCTCATCCCACCTCCATTGGCCAGGAGAAGGGTACGAGACTTCTGCCTATGTAGACCAATGGGAATCACTAGCAGGAATTTCAAATAAGCCCCAAGGGAAGAGATTACATTTCCTTCTGAACATCTAGAATTTCCTTCCATGGGCTTCTTTAAATTTACCATAATTGAATAAACTAATGTGAAGCTCTGGCCAGAAATTCAAAATTCTGCACATTGGATTTCTGGTTAGTGTGTTGGAAGGATGTGCCAAGGACACATGGCAGGTGGCAGCCTGCAACCATGATAAAAGAACAAGAAAAAGAACAAAGGGGAAAACAGAACTACACAAGTTCTAAAGAAGAAAGAAAAGCAAAGAAGAAAAAGAAAGAAGTGTTTTGAAGAAATGAGAAAACAGGTCGAAGGCACACAGAAGAGGAATGGAAGAAGAAATACACAGATGAAAAAAAGAGCTACAGGAGAATACAGTTGAAAAACAGAAGATGTGTTTTATGTATTTTGATAAAACATTTTTGATTGTTTCCACAATAAAGTCCAACAATTGTTTTGAGGCTGTGCAGGGCCCCCCTTTATCAAGGCATGTGAATAGGGAACCAGCAAAGCATAGGTGGGGAGGAGTTATACTGTTTATGTTAAAATGAAATACAGTCTGTGCAAGTACGATGCCTTATACACCCAGGGGTTGTGGGGAGGTTAGAGTTAAGGTGGCCACACACGATACAATGAAATGATCCGATTTTACGGCAATTTAATAAAAAAAATCGGATTTCCCGAAATATCGAATTTTTTTTTTTTTTATTCGAGCAAAAAATCTGATCGGATTTCCCGTTTTTACAAGATAACAGTTGATCAGGAATGGTGGATTTTTCTGATCAATTTTTATGAAAATCGAATGGTGTGTGGTAGATTGTCAATTTATTAATATATACACCCTAACAATTTTCTCATAGTTTCCAATAATTTTTATCACAATTGAGGAAAAATTGAACATAGGTGTGTGGTACATTGATCAGATATTTGAAATGTTACCATCAGTCAGAAAAAATGATTGCAATCCTTGAATTGAACAGATATTTAAAAAATTGTATGGTATGTGGCCACCTTTAGGGTTTGGTAGAGCGATGGTTAGAGCGAGAAGAAGGTTAGTAAGTCATTGTATTGGGCGTGATAAGCTATGCTCAGATTGCATACTTTGCTTGTAATCATGGTGCTTTGTATGGCCAGTGATATACAGTGGGTTGCAAAAGTATTCGGCCCCCTTGAAGTTTTCCACGTTTTGTCACATTACTGCGGCAAACATGAATCAATTTTATTGGAATTTCACGTGAAAGACCAATACAAAGTGGTGTACATGTGAGAAGTAGATTGAAAATCATACATCATTCCAAACATTTTTTACAAATAAATAACTGCAAAGTGGGGTGTGCGTAATTATTCGGCCCCCTGAGTCAATACTTTGTAGAACCACCTTTTCCTGCAATTACAGCTGCCAGTCTTTTAGGGTATGTCTCTACCAGCTTTGCACATCCAGGGACTGAAATCCTTGCCTATTCTTCTTTGCAAAACAGCTCCAGCTCAGTCAGATTAGATGGACAGCGTTTGTGAACAGCAGTTTTCAGATCTTGCCACAGATTCTCGATTGGATTTAGATCTGGACTTTGACTGGGCCATTCTAACACATAGATATGTTTTGTTTTAAACCATTCCATTGTTGCCCTGGCTTTATGTGTAGGGTCATTGTCCAGCTGGAAGGTGAACCTCCGCCCCAGTCTCAAGTCTTGCAGTCTCCAAGAGGTTTTCTTCCAAGTTTGCCCTGTATTTGGCTCCATCCATCTTCCCATCAACTCTGACCAGCTTCCCTATCCCTGCTGAAGAGATGCACCCACCGAGCATGATGCTGCCACCACCATATTTGACAGTGGGGATGGTGTGTTCAGAGTGATGCGCAGTGTTAGTTTTCTGCCACACATAGCTTTTGCATTTTGGCCAAAAAGTTCCATTTTGGTCTCATCTGACCAGAGCACCTTCTTCCACATGGTTGCTGTGTCCCCCACATGGCTTGTGGCAAACTGCAAACGGGACTTCTTATGCTTTCTGTTAACAATGCCTTTCTTCTTGCCACTCTTCCATAAAGGCCAACTCTGTACAGTGCATGACTAATAGTTGTCCTATGGACAGAGTCTCCCACCTGAGCTGTAGATCTCTGCAGCTCGTCCAGAGTCACCATGGGCCTCTTGACTGCATTTCTGATCAGCGCTCTCCTTGTTCAGCCTGTGAGTTTAGGTGGATGGCCTTGTCTTAGTAGGTGTACAGTTGTGCCAAACTCCTTCCATTTCTGAATGATTGCTTGAACAGTGCTCCGTGGGATATTCAAGGCTTTGGAAATCTTTTTGTAGCCTAAGCCTGCTTTTAAATTTCTCAATAACTTGATCCCTGACTTGTCTTGTGTGTTCTTTGGACTTCACGGTGTTGTTGCTCCTAATATTCTCTTAGACAACCTCTGAGGCCCTCACAGAGCAGCTGTATTTGTACTGACATTAGATTACACACAGGTGCACTCTATTTAGTCATTAGCACTCATCAGGCAATGTCTATAGGCAACTGACTGCACTCAGATCAAAGGGGGCCGAATAATTATGCACACACCACTTTGCAGTTATTTATTTGTAAAAAATGTTTGGAATTATGTATGATTTTCGTTCCACTTCTCATGTGTACACCACTTTGTGTTGGTCTTTCATGTGGAATTCCAATAAAATTGATTCATGTTTGTGGCAGTGATATGACAAAATGTGGAAAACTTCAAGGGGGCTAAATACTTTTGCAACCCACTGTATTTAAGGATGCTTGAGCATGAACTGATGTGTGACATGATGAGATAAACATACGTATATAGGTACTCGGGCTCTATTCACAAAGCATTGCCGCATTCGGTAATGCTGAAAACAGCTGATTTTACCGCTCACCTTCCCTAATTACAATTCACTAAACTGATTACCACACAGAGAATTAAGATTACCAACTAGTGAGATAAATTACCGACTTGTGCGGTATTTGCCTCAAGAAATTGCAATTCACACAGATTTCGGCATTGTGTTTAATGGGCAAAAGTGTTTGGTATTTTTCTCCAGCTCACAGCAGCCGATAACTCGCTCTCCCCATGCTGTCTCTGTGCGGTAGATTTGACAGACAGCCTTTGAGGAGAGCCAGGCAGCCAAAAGGGATAGCCACACAGCGCTGCTTCTCGCTCTGATTTGATGCAATGGGGTATCAGGTGATCTTCCACTGTAGCAAAGCAGAGGAAGGTTACAGTTTTGAGGGCTTTTCTGCATCCCTTTAGATGTAAAAATCTGTATTCTGGTATGCAGAAGAGCTCCCCCTGGTGGCTGCTGTACCTCTAAAGCAGTGTTCCCCAACCCTGTCCTCAAGACCCACCAACAGTACATGTTTTGCAAGAAACCACCAACTTTCACAGGTGGGGTAATTAGTGTTGCAGCAGAGCTGATAAACTACCTCTGTGGATTCCTACAAAATATGCACTGTTGATGGGCCTTGAGGACAGGGTTGGGGAACACTGCTCTAAAGGGATGACAGGATGCATTGGACAGAAAGCCTCCGAGTCAGACACACAGCTCCCTGCCTGCCTGCTGCCCTGCTACACGCTGGTAAGCGACACTTACCGAGCAGGGGTTAGTGAATTGAGGCATGTTTGTTTGTTAAATTACCGAACGTCTACCTCACGCAGCAAAACTTTGGTGAATTTAGAAAAAAAGTGTAAAATACTGAATGAGGTATTTTACCAAACAAAATGATTTTACTGAACTGCCATTTGTGAATAGAGCCTCTAGTCCTTCTTTGTTTGAAACCTAGACATTGTCTGAAGTCCCTTTCTGGTTTCCTGTACAGCACGTGTGAAAATCTAGTTCTGTTATCTATGCAAAAGAGGCATTCAAATAAAAAGTTAAATTTAGCTGATGCACTGAAAAGTAAATAGAAGACCTTTATCTGACTGAGGAAACAATGTTGATAAGGTTTTAGTTCTGAAAAGTTCAAAGAGTCATTACTTCTGTTTGTTTTTCAACTAAATGAAACAGATTATACACCAGACTGTCATAGAATTAATTCTTACAAATTTGATAATAAATAAAAATATGAGACTATGTTCTGTTATATTCACCATTAGTTCTACACATATAACTAATTATCTCATACAATTATTTTCAGTTTAAACCCTCTCATATTTAGTAGGCATTTCACTTTAAAAATGCTTTACAGTAGTCTGCATGGCGCTTCCACTTGTGGAGCTGGGTCACTTTAAAGTTTTCTTTTAGAGTTCAATATAATGTTGAAGAAAATCAGGCCTAAAGGCAAAATGTGTTCTAAAGAGCTGTTTTAAAGCATAAAACATTCTGTCTATATCACTTTCTGTGTTGCCGGACTGTTTGAAAATCAAAGATTGGAAACACCAGTGTGGAAAGCAAGCAGTGTGAGGAGACAAGTCCGATAGGCATGAATGGCTATGTATAGCATATCTAATTCAAAGGATTCTAAATAATAAATAACATTCCAAAGTCAACAGGGATATCTTATAATAATAAAACATAGATGGATTCGTAGCTTGGGGCACAGGGATTCCCAATTTGTCTTGTCCCTTTTGGTCTAAGGATATATATGTTAGATTAAATCTGCCAGGAGGCAAGGAAGGGTCATTTTACCTCCGGCTCCTGCGTCCCTGTCTGAGGTATTCTAACAAAACATTAGAGCGAAAAGATTCATCCAGTCTCTAACCTAGTGTAAACAGACCAAGACTGCTCTTCTGTTTACTAGAAGATACATACATAAATCAAGAAATTTGAGAGGGCCATAAAAAAACGTTATCTGACCATTCATATTAAAACAATCAGCTCCTGCTTGCATTTTATTTCCCATAGGATAAAATATAATATGTGAAAAAAAAAGACATTGGAGAATTAGGGTTGCCACAGCTGTTGCTCTGTCATAAAGACGCACACACAAAGAGTGTTTGGAGATGGTAGACCACAATGAAAAACACATTAACATTCGCAGATATTTTTTTCAGACAATGTTTTCATTTGAGTAAAAATTTCTGGTTAAACTCAAATCTTTAAGTATGAGTAACGATGAGGAGGGGTGGATTTGAGTGCAAACAATACGTATAATGATTGTTTTTCATTTTGTTATATTTACTTATTATGTTTACTTCTTACAAAGTTTTTTATTTTTTTTACATTATAGTTTTCACATACACTATGAAAATGTATTTATTGCTCTACCTGCTGGTATGTTTGGATGCTTTGTGAGTTCAGAAAGGTCTTATTTTACTGTAAACTAGTAGAGAATACATAGCTCTATAGAGAACGAAAGGGCTTAGGGCCTATTTCCACTACATGCGGATTCTGGATGCAGAAAAACTGACTCCAATAAATGCCTATGGGCCCGTTTTCACTAAACGCATTTTTTCTGATGCAGATTTCCCATAGGCATTCATTGGAGTCAGTTTTCTGCATACAGAATCCGCGTGTAGTGGAAATAGGCCCTATGTGATTAATCACCAAATTCAGAGACTTTGCCTTTGAGTTTTTAGGGACTTTCCAGAAACAGTAAAACAACTCTCACCTTACCAAACATTGCTCCAAAATGTAAACCCAGATCTGTAATATTTTATCCTTTTGCAATGTATTTTAGTGTGCAAATATGAAATAAAATTAAGTAAAACAAAGTTAAAAATAAGCATTCCCCCAAATTGCTTTCTTTTTTTTGTTCCTAAAGCTTCAATAGTATTATCAGTATGGCTGTTTAGTTTGTCTTACCTATTTCAAAATAATTGTCATTGTTCAAATACATATTACCAAGTTAGAAATTAAAATACCACTCTATATAAAAATAATATAAAGTTAAAGTGAACCCAAGGTGAAAATAAACTCAAGAGATGAACAATTGTATTTATCCAACACGCGCTAAAAGCACAATAGTACCTTTATTAAAGGATTAAAAGGTCAGATAAATCGATCAAATGAGGTCACACTCTTGGTCCAATCAATCACTCTTGCAGTCCTTCACACACACCTACAAAAGGGCCCTTCTATACTTTGCTTATAAAGATGTGCACAGAAAAAAATAAAAAATGGATAAAAAATTCCAACAATTCCAATTTGAGGTATAAAGTTCATTTAGATCTGCCAGGAAGCGTTTCCGTTATGTCCCCTCATTAAATGATAGCTTTACAGTCATCTGTTCCGTAATTTTAAAACTTGGAATGTGTCTGAAAGGAAAACAGGGGTATATATGCACTTACAGGTCCGTCTTGACAGCTCCGCTGATATGATAGTTCTTACCACCGTAGAATATCTGGTAGTAAACAGCCTCGGCGTTGCTGTACACGCTAGTGGTTCAATGCGGCATACGTCACTTCCGTATGTCAGATGCACGGGTCCGCTCGCCGCACTTCCGCCCAGCTGGCTGTTCACACTCGGCTATGGGTGACGTCACCACTGGAGATCCCCGGACCTTCGTTTGCAGGCTGCCGTTGTGCGCTACGGCGACCCGCCTTGAGTCCGCGATCTCTGCCTTTCTTTTACAATTAACCCTTGCGTCTCAACGCGTTTCAGCCCAATAGCATGGGCCTTCTTCAGGAGAATTTGCTTGAGGTTATCTGGAGCCCGTATTGTGCATACTCCTTATATATTTATTCCTCATTTATTCCGCCCACCATCTTACTGGGGTCATAGGTCACAGTTCAAAACTAGAAAAATAAAAGAATAAAAAACAGACTCTTATTCTTTATAAGCAAAGTATAGAAGGGCCCTTCTATTGTAGGTGTGTGTGAAGGACTGTGAGAGTGATTGATTGGACCAAGAGTGTGACCTCATTTGATCGGTTTATCTGACCTTTTTATCCTTTAATAAAGGTACTATTGAGCTTTTAGCGCGTGTTGGGTCAATTTATAAATCTTTTAATACCTTCTGAGGGTTAAAGGGAGCCCCCAACCAACACGCTGCTGTATAGAATAGAGGACCCCTGGCGCTTGGTGACACATTTTTTATCTCTTTCTTAATTGTATTTATCCTCCTACTCCTAAAAATTACTTTTTGTAGATATTCCATGGTTTTGTTTTATATTTAAACATTTACAAAGTAGATTGAATGTTTTGTTGCCTCTGCTCAGTGGCAGCTTATGAAGTATGCCTATGAAAATACAATATATTAAAGTGGGTACACTTTAAAGAGAATCTGTATTGTGAAAATCTTACATAAATAAATGTACCAGCCTGTTTGTTGTCTTCTCCTAGCCCCTTCTGTGACATTTTCGCCGCTTCCTGCTGCTTTCTTGGTGATAAAATCACTATTGTTTTTGTAAACAATGAAGATGGCCACCAAACAGGAAATACATCATCAGAGCAGGTGCCTGTTTGCAGTGGCTCCTCTCAAGCCTGAATTGACTGCTGGAATGTTACTCCCAGTGTTGTCTTAGCTGCTTGGCTAGGCTTTGAGTGGATCTTTCTGCACTCACAGCTGTTCACAAGGTCACAGCTCCTGAGCCTGCAGATACGCTGGCTGTGAGCAGAGACCTTGCCTGTGACTCATACACACAGCACACAGGAGAGCAGAAGGAGGCGTGCATAACTTCTCCCTATCGCATCGGAGGCAGCACGTTCCTCCCTGGGTCAACAAATAAAAGAAAATTAGATATATTACAGAGACAGTGCAACTAGAAAAGGCTGCAGTAATTAGAACAGGTATAGGAACTTATAGGATAGAAGAAATAACTAAGGCTGAAAATTTTGTTACAGAGTCTCTTTAAAATATTTTCTTTTGTTCAGTTTTATGTTTATTTTTTACAATTAGCTAAAAAATAAGTTTTAGGAAGGAAATATTACAAATGGAAATTTGATATTTGTTTAACCCTTTGCCTACTGGTTAGACTGTAAAGTTATTTTAACCCTTAGCAACAGTCTAATCATATACTAACATCCAGTGCCTTATATTTTGTTTATGTACAGACCACAAACCACATACTTACACAGACCCTTGGGCCCATACGCAATTCCCCTTTTCTCCTAAGTTTTCTCCAAGGAGATCATTTTAATCATCTGTTTAAAATAAATTTTCAGCACTTTGTAATTGAAAAAAATACCAAAACGTAGGTGAAAAAGTACTGTAAGAATTATTCAGTGTATTTCCTTGCTTCTTGATGGCTTAAAAGGCATTTTATTCACACAATGTAAAAATATCAACTTGGAAAAATCTAAGGAGAAAATGTAATTGCATATGGGCCTTGGTGTCAGGCTTGCAGTGTAGAGTTCTGACGAACATTTTGATGCCTAGCGTGTGACCATTATCTGGCTATCTCTTATTAATCCTACAATAAGTAAAACACCTTTAAAAAGGCAGAAGAAAAAATGTATTTAACAATGATACACCATTTATTATTAAGCCATCAAACATAACCATTGCTTAGTAGTAGAGCAGAGAAAAATGAATGCAATTTATTCTACAAATACAAGTACTGGCGAATACAAAAGAAAAATGAATGCAAAAAAAGCATTACCTGAAAGCAGATTAGTCCTCACTCCTCACTTTCACAGGACCACTTTACAAACCATCACAATCTCTTTCTTTCTTTTTAAAAGCAGTTGTTCATAAACCTTAAGATTATAACCGGCTTATTTTTTTTTCATTAAGAAATAGGGACATGTTTAAAATGGTTCATGCAGTTTTTTTTTGTATAGTTAAAAATGTAATAAAACAGTTTTACTGATGTTTATGTGTTACTAACATTCCTATTTTATATACGGTAAGCATATTTTGTGGGTGTAAAGTAATATGTCCTAAATGTACTTCAGGTTGCATTCACAGTGGGACGTTATGGTCGCACGTTATAAAGTCTTATAACGCAGCTTACCGCACTGCAATGCTAATCTTATAGGCCGTTCGTAATATTGTCCACAAGAGTCCAGGAGCACACAACCGGCTTCGAAAGAAATGGTGTGCCCAGGTCCTCACCCCGGTACCAGGGGGTCACAATATAACGTCCACAGCAAAGGACCGGCACCACACAATGTGATTATAGCTCTTTGAAGTTTTATTTATAGCAGCATAGTAGCAACAGCATGATAGCAACAACAGACCGCTGTTTCGGCCTTCCTAGGCCTTTGTCAAGTTGCCTTGACTCGCGTTAAAAATTTTTGAGTTCTGGTAACTCACTGCTTGCAGTGCGTTACCTCTTAAAGCAGATACATTGCGACTTTAACGTCGCATTAAAACACAATGTCCCATTGTGAATACAGCCTTATACTTTTGGGATCACTATTTCTAAATATTCCTGTGAAAGAAAACAGATTGTATATTTACGGTATATCATTTTACTTATGAGTCAACTACCTATTTGTCAAGCAAAGCAAAACAAATGGATGTCGTATATAATAAAATGTTTACTGGCTAAACGTATCCAGTACTGGAATGAGACCTTTGGTCTGGTGCTGTAAAGGTAAAGCACAAGAGGTTTTTCTTTTACTATTATTATTATTATCATTGATTTATACAGCGCCAGCTATTGTGTTGTTAAGATGAAATAAGGCAATACATCATGTTATTACAGTGCTTTTTACACTATGTGTATTCTATGTTTATTGCAATTTGTAATTGCATATGTATTTTAAAAAACATAATGGCACGAAAAATGTGCATCTTTAATAGCTTTCACACTACAGCGCATGTAGCATTTGTGCTGGGTTCAGTTTATAGTTTATTAAACTTAAAGTGGATTTGAGATAAACTTACACATTTCATAATTGTGTCCCTTACATATATTTTATAGGGCACTCCTCAAGCCAAATACTTTTTTTTAGTTTTAATGCCCTAATTCCCTATAAACTAAACGAGCTGCACCCACAGCTCCTCCAGCACCTAGGCATTCTGAGTCCCATGTAGCAAATGCTCATGGGAACTCAGTCTGGGGAGGAGGAGGAGGCGTTAACAGCCGGTTGCTGCTGAGATTTCAGAGGCAAGGGGGTGGATAGGGGAGGAGGAGAGGGGAGTGGAGTTTTCACAGGCCGAGAGGAGGAGATTCAGAGCAGCTTGACTGTATAATAATGACAAGCAAAATATGGCTGCTCTCATTTGATCACGGGAAGAAATAATCATATACTGTTGAAGCTATTTGCATCTAGATTTACTGTGTAAACCATCTAAACTTTAGTTATGATATAGAAACAAGTTACCTGCATTATAAACCCCTCCCTCTCAAAAAAAATAAAATAAATAAAAATAAAATAAAACGTATTTTCAAACAAAAAAAATGTGAGGGGACCCAAAGTCAGGAGTCTTGCCTTCCTTAAAAAGGAACTGTCGCAAAGATCTTAAAATTTAAAACACATACAAATAAGAAGTACATTTCTTCCTGAGTAAAATTAGCCATAAATTACTTTTCTCCTATGTTGCTGTCACTTACTGCAAGTAGTGGAATCTGACGTTACCGACAGATTTTGGACTAGCCCATCTTCTCATAGGGGGTTCTCAGGGTTTTCTTTATTTTTAAAAGCACTTAGTGAATGGCAGTTGCTCCGTTCAACTGCCAAAATAGTGTGCAGCTAGCAGGGAGTTTGGCCAGCATCTTTATATAAATCTTTTTCAGGGAATGTCTTTATAAAGAATAAAGGCCATGCTGAGAATCCCCTATGGAGAGATGGACTAGCCCAAAACCTGTCGGTAATGTCAGATTTCTACTACCTACTGTAAGTGACAGCAACATAGGAAATAAGAAATGTATGGCTCATTTTACTCAGGAAGAAATGCACTTCTTATTTGTATGTGTTTTAAATTTTAAGATTTTCGCAAAAGTTCCTCTTTAACCACTTCAGTCTTCAGTCGTTTTCACTTTATGCATCCGAGCAATTTTCACCTCCCATTCATTAGCCTATAACTTTATCACTACTTATCACAATGAACAGATCTATATCTTGTTTTTTCCGCCACCAATTGGGCTTTCTTTGGGTGGTACATTTTGCTAAATGCCACTTTACTGTAAATGCATTTTAACAGGAAGAATAAGAAAAAAACGGAAAAAATTAATTATTTCTCAGTTTTCAGCCATTATAGTTTTAAAATAACACATGCCTCCATAATTAAAACTCACGTATTGTATTTGCCCATATGTCCCGGTTATTACACCGTTAAAATTATGTCCCTATCACAATGTATGGCGACAATATTTTATTTGGAAATAAAGGTGCATTTTTTTCCGTTTTGCATCTATCACTATTTAAAAGCTTAAAATAAAAAAAAATATAGAAATATTTCATCTTTACATTGATATTTAAAAAGTTTAGACCCTTAGGTAAATATTTACATGGTTTTTTTTATTGTAATTTTTTTTTTTTTTTATATTAAACATTTTATTTGGGTATTTTTTAGGAGGGTGGGATGTAAACAGTAGTCTTAGAGTGTAAAGGTGTGTTGAGTTTTATTTTTTTACTTTTAGTTGTAGTTTTACTTTTTGGCCACAAGATGGCGGCCATGAGTTTGTTTACATGACGTCACTCACTAAGCATAACATACGCTTAGAGAGATGCATGGGGGACGCAACAGCCAGAAAAAGCGCAGCTTCTGAGAGAAGCTGACGCTTTTTCTGCGGGGGAGAGCAATCACTGATCGGGCACCATAGCCCGATTCACTGATTGCCAGGCTAACGAACCGCGGCCGGGAGCGCGCGTGCACGCGCGCGATCGATCGGCCCGTGGGAGCGTGCAGACACGCACATGGCCTCCTGGGCGTAGCTAGTACGTCCAGGAGGCCAAAGTAGTTAATACAAGAGACATGTTTACTACAGCAGGAAAGCAAGACACTTATTTTCAAGTCATACAAACTGGTGGAACACCCAAATATAACCATTATTTATTTTTATTTTTAGCAAAAAATGAAATATGTATTGTACAGTAGTTTATTGCATTAGAAAACAGTGCAAACAAGCACTTACAAACTTTCATCTTTCTATACACACATAAATACCATACATATTTCTGGTACAAGAATTAGTCTAAACATAGATACAAGCAGTCAAATAGAATCAAATATACTGTACATCAGATCCAGCTACCTAAAACAGGCCTAAGTGCAAAAAATCAGAGCTTTATGGTGGTGTGTCAAGCACCGTAAGAAACCAGCACACAAGTGAAACCAGAGTAGAATGATCTTGTTGCCCATCTATTCCACATTAATTTAAACTTTTTCACAGTCCATTTTGGGCTAAATACTAGATTCTTATAGGGGAGTGATCGGTCAATCTTATTTTTCCAGGTTGGAATCTTTGGGGATTCAGCAAAGAGCCAAACCAATTTCTTGTCTGCATTGAATGGCCATCTATAAACTGTCCTACTGTTTCATTATCATCCATACAAAGTAGTCATGGAGGAGGAAACAGTAGCTATTCTTTTACTATGAACACAAAGAAGATCCTGCTCACCTCCTCTGTGCTGCTGTGATTAGTCCAGAATATGGATAGTACAGAGGCTCGCTTCCTGTATCTTTGTTAATTGTACCGTTCCAGTGCTGGGTCCTTCAATGTCTTTAGAGTGCAAGTATGGGCATGGACGAGCGTGCCCATACTGCCAATGGGTGAGAGGGAAAATCAGTGCACAAGTAAGTCCCTTCCATTCTACTGGGCCTGTGAGATCCGTACTTGTGCATGCGCAGTATGGATACACACATCCACGGCCACGCTTGCACACTGAAGAAACTTGTTTGACCCAGTTTAGAGGGGCAGTGCTGGAATCGTGAAATGTACAAAAATACGGGAAGCCTCTGCACTATCCAGAGGCTTCCCACTAACAAGACAATCTTTATGGCTTCAGGGTTACTTTATTTTTATTATTATTTAGTATTTATATAGCGCCAACATCTTCCGCAGCGCTGTATAGAATATACTGTCTTATCGCTTAACTGTCCCTCAGAGGGGCTCACACTCTAATCCCTACCATAGTCATATGTCTATGTATGTATCATGTAGTGTATGTATCGTAGACTAGGGCAAATTTTATGGGGGAACAAATTAACGGTATGTTTTTGGGATGTGGGAGGAAAGAGGCGTTTCTGGAGGAAACCTGCACATACACAGGGAGAGCATATAAACTCCGTGCAGATAGAGCCCTGGATGGGATCTAAACCGGGGACCCAGCGCTGCAAGGCGAGAGTGATAACCACTAAAGCAAATCTGTAGTGAAAATAAAAATAAGATACTTACCTATGGAGAGGGAAGGCTCTGTATCCTATAGAGCCTCCTATGCCTCTCATGGTACCTGCATTCAAGCGCTTTCCCTGGTTCATATTGCCACCCCAGGAGCCCTTGGTAGGCTCGGAGATGTGAGTGCTTCCGAAGCCTTTCAAGGATCCCTAAAGCTGTATTAGAACAGTTGTCGGATATGTGCAATGGAGTTGACAGTGTTGGAATAAGGGAACCATGAGAGGAACCGTAAGGCTCTATATGATCCAGAGCCTTTCCTCCCCATATCTGACTTTTTAAAAAAATTCTCTTCAGTTATACATGAAAAACATTTATGAAGCATAGGACGTTCTAGTTTATTTCCATCTACTTGCCCTTCAGATGCCTTCAGCATGCAACCCCAACACTTTTAAAAGGGCTCCATTCGGAATGTAGATGTTGGCTTTCCAGCAGTTTCAAGTTTGGCACACTGTTTTTATCTTCTGGGCCTTCTCATAATTCAGATAGCAGCAGATGGCGCTATAAGAGTGGCTCCTGCTGCATACTTGGTCTTCTCTGTCAGGGCTCAGGAATATTATTGCTTAGACCTCATATTAACATGAAAAGGTGAGCAATTGTTCTCCCATGTCTGACTTCCAAGTTACTTTTTGCTCTGCTCTGACATTTTTTTAAATATGTATATGGAGTGAGACTTCAACAAGAGTCATAAATTGTGTTAGCTCTGTCCTCACTGAGCTGCTCCCATTGGTTGACTGTCTCTTTCTCTAGTCAAGTGATAGTAGTTGTAGGTTAGTGGGCATCAATTTTAGCTTAACCACTTTGGATGTACGGACGTTGCTCCTATGTCCAAAAAGTATGCGCCTCAGGCCGCCAGGACACGTAAGTGCACGCACATGCCCGCTGCACTACTGACCAAGTGGTTTCTCTACCCGATCGGTGTCCACTGAACCAGCAATGATCGCTGTTACAGTGCTGTAATCATTGTTGTATCATTGTAAACCGCAGCATACAGGAAGTCATTACTTCCTGTAAAGTTCTGCAATGCAAGTGCGTGCGCACGTCATGCATGGGCATGTGACCCCTACACTGACTTGTCCAAGGAATCATGTGATCCCTTGACCCTTCAGGCTGCAGTAATTGGTCCAAGGGATCATGTGATCCCTTGGCCAATCAGTGTCCTCCCAGTCCTTCAATGAAAACTATCTCTGGTAGAGACAGTGTTCATTAATTAAAAATAAATAAATAACTTAAATTGTAGAAAAAAAGGTAAAAAAATAAAGAAAAAAAATGTTTTAATCTTAAAAATAAAACATTGTAAAAAAAAAGTGTTCATGTCCCTCCAAGACAATGATTGGTGCAAGGGATCATGAGGTCCCTGAATCACTGTGCCTGAAGGTCCATGCCCATGATGCAATGGTTGCGGCATTTTTTTTTTTTGCAACAGTCTTTTTCACAATAAATTACTGTTTTTGGGATATTGCGAATATATTTTAATGAAAATTAGTTAAACGATGTTTAGTGATGTGCTGTGTTTGCGACTGTTATGACAGATCACTGAGCGACCAATCGCTCAGATCCCTGTTGCCTGCCGTGATAATTTTATCCCGATTAAACGATCATTTGTACCTTTGTTACCATGGTAGTAAAGATTGATCGTTTAACGATTGCTGTTCGTTGCTGATCCCCGATCCATCTTCATATTGGTAGTTAGCTTATATAATAACAGTCTTAAGTCATAAAAACAAGTAACAATATTAGTTAAATTGTCAAGCTTTGTTAAAAAGCATGTGCGATTGTGCAAAATCGCATATAATGCTTTTAAATGGTGACGTGCTCATTCGTTTTCCGGGCTGCAGTTAAAAAAACTTGTGACACGCTTACAATTCCCATAGACTGCTAGCAGGTGCGGCATTTTCATGGGTGCCTATGACGACACCCATTAGTGGTAGATATAGATTGGGGAAGATTAGTGTTAGCAGTCTGTGTGGGGTGGCTGGGGTTAGGCATAGATAAGGGAAAGTTAGTGTTAAGCATAAACAGGGTGTATCTATAATTGCACCGTAAGGAAAAATTGGCGCAAAAATGACGGAAATGTGCATGAAATAACAGTAATAAATTATCTGTAATTTTTCTGATATTCTATTATCCAGTATAGTAGAATGTCTGTAATTTAATCGATATTCTGCTATCACCCACCATACCCCAACTCTCACCTGAACCCTCCATGAACTATACCTAACCCTAACCACCCCTCAATTACTCCTAACCCTAACCACCCACCACCTACTCCTAACACTAACCAGTCCTTATCTAAAAGAACGGCAAAAAAGCCATAGACGCACTTTGAGAATAGTGAATTGCTGTGCATCCAGTTTGTTATCAAATGACCTATATGTGACCTCATTTTAATCATCATGAGTTGTAGAATAAATTTTGATGTGTTGTTGTCATTTTCAAAATTATATTTAAACTTGACAAAGTTTCAGCAAAATGGGTCAGTAGCTTACAAAATACCCACTTTTGAATAGCCGAGGTTGTTAGCTTTCCACAATGATGACATGGGTGGCCTTTTTCTGATGTCCTGACTCTTCTGGGGCAATGCAAACAAACGATGGCGCTGTAACAATTAGTGCAAAAAAATGGCCTACAAAAAGAGCCATATACCTCGACAATAATGGATTGCTGTGCATCCAGTTTGTTAGTGACCTCATTTTAATCATAATGAGTTGTAGGATACATTTTGATGTGTCTTATAGCTTGAACCTGTCACATAAAAAATAGGTAGTGACAAACTCAATCCATTATGAAAAAAATGTCATTTTAAAAGTTATGATGACATTTGGGAAAGGTTTAGCAAGATTGCACGAGTTGATAGCTTACAAAACACCCACTTTTGAATAGCCCTGGTTGTTAGCTTTCCTTAATGGTGACATTTGTGGGCTTTTTCTGCTGTCCAGACTCTTCTGGGGCTATGCAAACAAAGTATGGCGCTAAAATACTTTGTGGGTTGCCAGTTCTATACGCCTCAACCCAGATATTCAGGGATATCGGATTGGTGATAGGGAATATAAATTGAGCTTATTCGCGGATGACGTGCTCCTGACACTGACTAACCCTGTGATCTCCATCCCACAACATCTAAATCAGAAGCAATGTTTAGTAATTTTCCTAAGGGAATGGGTAGCTACATTAGCAATATTTTCCACTTCAAATACCAGCCGCATTACCTTAAATATCTGGGCATTAAAATAACGGTAGACCCCCTACAATTATATCAATGGAACTACACCCCTCTCTATAAAGCCCTTTCAAAGCTAATTCAATCCTGGATGAACTATAATATCTCCTGGGCAGGCAGAGTTTCTGCAATTAAAATGACTTTATTGCCCAAAATATTATATTACTTCCGTACCCTCCCTATACCTGTACATAAGGAAGAGCTAGTGCCTCTACAAAAACAAATTTTTCAATTCATCTGGGCAGGAAAAAAGCCTAGAATTACTAGATCCAACATGATGCATCATAAAAAGGAAGGGGGTCTCTCTGTGCCAAATCTGTTTAAATACTACCAGGCCTCCCAGTTGTCTTTTATCCCAACAATCTACTCAGGTCAACACACACCACTTTGGATAAAAATGGAAAATGATTGTATGGCTCCCTTGTCCTGGAAAGGTATCTTATGGGCTAAAAAATGGAACAACCTGCTAATTAAGCAGCAATCACCTTTCTCCTACTACACAATAACAATCTGGAAAAGGGTGAGGTTTAAATACCGACTGCAGTCTGACCCTTCTAGGCTAGCTGAACTCCTACACAACCCTGAGTTTCCTGAGGGCCTAAAAGGTCTTAACTTTAAATGGTGGACTAATAACAATATAAGTTCTATAAAGCACCTACTACACGGCTGTAAGATCCCCTCTAAACAAACTATGGTGTCGGATTTTTCAGTTCCACCAACAGAATTCTTCCGATTACACCAATTACACCATTACCTGGTCTCACTGGCTAGAGAAGGCCAAAGAATCCCCCTATCGACATTTGAATCTATTTGTATATCAGACCCACTACGTAGAGGTATATTGTCCTTACTATATTCCACGTTGAACGTTAAACCTCAGGATTATAAATACTCCTATCAGCTGGCCTGGGAGGGAGACCTGCAGAAAACTCTGGTTGATGAAGACTGGGACCAGTGCTTTGATACACTCTCTAAAGGCAGTCTTTATGTAACCGATATGGAAGTTTCACTTCGACTCCTTCATATATCTTACATGGTTCCCGAGCGACTACATCGCATTTATGCTGACCAATCCAATCTCTGTTTCAGGGGATGTCCAGATGTGGGCTCATTATATCACATATGGTGGACCTGCCCGGAGGTAGCCTCTCTATGGCGAAAACTTACCCAAAAACTTAAAAATATATTACTGATCAATATAGATCAAGACCCTGCCATCTGCTTGCTAGGCCTGCAACCCAAACATGTCACATTTGCACAGCATAAACTTATACAGTTTGCCATGAATGCAGCCAAAACCTTCATAGCTTCGCAGTGGCGTCAACCTAAGCTACTCTTTAGTAGAGTATTATATCGTATACATATTACAATGCTGAATGAGAAAATTAAGGCAAACCTCCTGGACAGGACTGACCAATTTGATAGGATCTGGCTCCCCTGGATACAGAATGTATCCTCCCCCGGTGTGAGAAGCCAACTGGGAGTCTTTTAGACCCCACTTTGGGCATACTGGTCTCAACTATCTACCCGCACAAGATCTAAACTCTTCCTTCCTTCTCCTCCTCTATATATGATCTGGGATACTGGGGATCAGGTGACCAACAAGTTTAATCTTTCATTGTTTATGTTCTTTGTTGTTTTTGACCAGTACTACTGGTTAGTTGTTACTATATACTAGAAATAATAAGCTTTGGCTATCCTTACCCAAGTTTGTATTCATTCTAAATCTCAGGATAACCTTTAGGTAGCTCCAGAAACTGGCTTTTGTATTAATATAACATTCCAAGAGCACGTGATGACTTGTTTTAATGCATATTTTTGTATGATTTCACCCTGTACCTAACACAAATTGGCACTGTGTGCTCACTGACTGTTTATAAGTACTACTGAACGTATGTAACATCTATTTTTCTATGGCTACCCAATAAAAAAGAATTTGAAACTAAAATACTTTGTGGGAAAAAAATTGGTCTGTCCAAAGCCACATGGACGCTTTATTGTTAATGGCATGCTGGATGCCCAGATAGTTATATGATGACATATATGGGGTATCCTTTTAACTGTGACGAGTTATAGAATAGATTTTAGGGTTTTTTGGGTTGAGGCCTATGTCTTATGAATTGCTTTTAGTGACAAACGAATCCAAAAGCAATAATTTTTTTTATTTTCATATATTCAGTACCAAAATAAAACGTTTGTAAAAATAAAACAGAGTGACAGAATTTTAAACAGAATACATAAATCATTACTTCAGGGACTCAGCTTTTTTTAATATGTATGCCATGAGGGTATACTGTTATTTTTTGCAAATGAGGGCTTGTTATCATTGCTAGGGTACAATGTGAAAACAAGAAACACAGCACAGAAAAAATACTATATTATCCACATACAGTACATTGCACTACGGACATCATTTAAAAGTAGGGATTACCAGAACAAAGGGCCAAATGACATGTGTGTGTTTTATCTAGAATAGCATTGTTTATTTTAAAACTACAGGGGATAAAAGTGTATTTTTTATTGTTTCCCTTTGAAATGCATAGAAAATAAAGTAATTACTGAAAACAATTACCACCCTCAAAAAGCCTAATTGGTGGCGAAAAAAACCCAAAAACAGATATAGATCATTTAGATGTGATGAGTAGTGATAAAGTAATTGGTGAATGAATGGGAGAAACGCTGAAATGTAAAAATTGCTTGGATGCATAAAGTGAAAAAGCACTGAAGACTGAAGTGGTTAATATAGCTCTATTTGAGAAACAGAAAAAGAATGACACCTTCAGCCCAAGGACTTTATGTGTGGGAAGCATTCATATTAACCACCACAGGTCATTTCCCTTTAAACACCAGAGCAATTTTCACATTTCACGCTCCTCCCATTCATTCGCCAATAATGTTATCACAACTTATCACACCGAAATGACCTATACATTGTTTTTTTCACCACAGAATAGTATTTCTATAGGTAGTACTTTTTGCTAAGAATTTATTTTATATGAATTTTAAAGGGACTAAGAAGAAAAAAAAATTATTTCTGCATTATTTAATGTGCAAATATAGATAAAATTCCCACATTTTATTTGTTCATTCGTCCCAATTATTTATTTTTTTCAACAAAAAGAAGTTTATTGTAGCACTTTGATAAAATAACAGATAACCCCAATAAACATACAATAGTGATGTGCTTACCAATGGTTCATGGAGAACTGTAATGATAAGTCAGGTTAAGTGCAATACAGTACAGTAAATAGCAATCCATGAGGTACAGTTATATAGACTTAGGCAACATATGTCTCGATTATTACCGTACATTTAAATTGTGCCTCTATTACAATGTTTAGAAACAGTATTTTATTTGGAAATAATGGTGTATTTTTCCCGTTTTGTGCTTCCGTATATTATTTCAATAATTACAAGCTCTTATTTGCAAAAATAAATAGTAATATGAGCTCATGATATACATATTAAAAAGCTGAGTCCCTAAAGGTAACTATTTATGTATTTTTCTTAAATTCTATGTGAGTTATAAAATGGAATAATGAGTTAATGCTCATTAATTGTAATTTTTTGATTACCTTATCTTCACTGCAGTTCCTCTTTAAACTTTATTAACCAGTGAGGCTATGTTCACAGTGGCATGTTGCGTTGCCATGCAACGTTAAAGTTGCAACATAGCATTATAACGCAATGCATAAAAAGGGTGGTAACGTACATTAATGCTGCGTTACCGTCGCATACAGTAGATACAGTGGAGCATACGGGCAATGAAAAGTATGCTTCCCTGTATCTGTCTAAACGTCTGCGTTTAGTAGCAAGGCAATGCAGCAGTGCGCTACCATAATGCAACATTTACAACGCGACTTTAACGTTGCACTGTGAATGTCGCATAGGCTTAACATTGCAGTGCGGTAACGTGTATTATAATGACTTTATACCGCAGGACAATAACGTCCCACTGTGAACGTAGCCTGAATTCTAAATTACAGAAAATTATTTGCCTTCAGTATTATAAAACCACATCAAATCATGTATTGCTACCTTGTAAAGAGGATTAAAAGAAAGAGGATTTGATGCGCCAACATTAATCAGTGGCTGACCTCACGCGTGCATAAATCATGGGCACTGTACATAGCATATGCATCGCTACTCCTAAAAGAGCAGACCACTTCACAGGCATACATTGTACTGGGGTCTTTGTTTCAAAATTGATGCTGGTTAAAAGTTTGTTGCTACAACCTCATAGAGGTCAATGTAGTTGCTGTAACGAGAGGTCCCTTTAAGAGACAGTGAGTCTCTGCAGACAGTGAGAGAGGTCGGCCAGGCCGGGTCGGTAACACAAGAGCAGATAAGGTACAGAGACAGAAGACTGATTCGGTAACCAGGACAGGCAGGGTTGGCAACAAGTAATCAGATATGCGTAGGTACCAAATCAGCGAGCAGAAGGAGGGTCAGGAAAGCAATAGGTCATAACAGATATCAAGCATAGGCCTAATCTAGAGTGTGAAGTCCGTGTTCTCAACACCCAGGAACTGGTCTAAGAATAACACAGTAATGACACAGTATCCCTAGACTTGGGTGTGAGGTCCGTGGTCTCAACACCCTGGAACTAGTCTGAAGTATAACACAATAATAACACAGTATCCCTAGTCTTGGGTGTGAGGTCCGTGGTCTCAACACCCTGGAACTAGTCTGATGTATAACACAATGACAACACAGTATCCCTAGTCTTGGGTGTGAGGTCCGTGGTCTCAACACCCTGGAACTAGTCTGATGTTAAACACAATGATAACACAGTAATCTGGCTAAGTGTGGATTCCCAGGTCCACCTGGTTCAACCACACTGAAGGATCTGACTAAGGTCTGAGTGCTAACACGTAAGCATTCGCAACGGCAGACGACCGGCAACTGACAGGGAAGAAGTATATATAGCAGAGCGCTCCTCAGCGCCGCCCAGTCCCATTCAGCCAATCATCATCGTCCAGATCAGCTGATCCCTCTCCTATTGGCATAAAGGGCTTGTCTGTTAGCGCGTGCGCGCGTAGCTCTCCATCTGTCTGCACTACTAGGCTCAGACAAATCAGGCGCACGCTGCTGTTGCGGAGAAACCGCCGGTCTGAACGCGGCTCCAGCCGCCTCGCTGTCAGACCGCGCGGCGGTGTCTCCAACATCCATTACAGTACCCCCCCCCCCCCGAGGAGTGGACTCTGGACACTTCCCACCAGGCTTCCCAGGATGTAAGTCATGAAACTTCTTTTTTAACTCCTCCGCATGCATGTGGGAATCTGGCACCCAAGATCTTTCCTCTATGCCATATCCTTTCCAGTGGACCAAATACTGCACTGAGTTCTGCACTAAGCGAGAGTCCAGGATCTTTTCAATTTCATACTCTGGTTGATCATCCACTAACACAGGGGGGGGGGGGGGGGAGGAATCCACATGCACTGCTGGCTTCAAAAGAGACACATGGAATGATCTCACACCTCTCATACCGGCTGGGAGATCAATCGTGTAAGTGACATTATTGATTTTCTTGGCCACTGGAAATGGTCCTATAAATCTAGGGCCCAGTTTGGGTGACAGCTGTTTCAAGGCCAAATGTCGAGTGGATACCCACACCAAATCTCCTGGAGAGTACTTCCACTCTACGGACCGTCTTTTATCTGCCTGTCTTTTCTGGGTTTGAAAAGCTTTCCCCAGATTCCTCTTAACCATTCCCCAGATCTCCCTTAAAGCCCTCTGCCAATCCTCCAGAGCTGGGAACGGTGTGGATGCGACCGGCAAAGGAGCAAACTTAGGTGATCTTCCTGACACTACCTGAAATGGGGAAAATCCAGAAGAGGAGCTTTTCAGGTTGTTGTGCGCAAATTCCGCAAATGGCAAAAATTTTACCCACTCGGATTGCGCATCTGCAACATAACACCTGAGGAATTGTTCCAGAGATTGGTTAACTCTCTCGGTCTGGCCGTTGGTCTGTGGGTGGTAGCCTGATGAAAATGCGAGATCCATGTCTAACTGATGGCAGAAAGCCTTCCAAAACTTTGAAACAAATTGGACTCCCCGATCTGACACTATATTCCTCGGAATTCCATGCAGCCGGAAAATGTGCTGGATGAAGAGATCAGCCAATTCCTGGGCCGAGGGGAGTCCTTTCAAAGGGACAAAATGAGCCATCTTACTGAATCTGTCCACTACCACCCAAATGACCGTCTTGCCCTCAGACCGAGGTAGTTCGCCCACAAAATCCATGGAGATATGGGTCCATGGTTCACTCGGGACTGGCAAAGGCTGTAAGGTGCCAACAGGGGCCTGCCGAGAGGGTTTACTCCTTGCACACACTGCACACTCTCTCACAAATTCCTTACAATCTGTTGCTAGTGAAGGTCACCATGCACATCTGGCCAATAAATCCTGAGTTTTGGTGGCCCCGGGATGACCAGCATTCTTGTGAGAATGGAACAATTGCAAGAGTTGTAACCAGAAAGGCAGTGGCACAAACATGACCCCATCAGGCTTCCCCTCTGGAACATCCTGTTGATAAGGACTCAGAGTGACTGTCCAATCCCTCCAGGTCTAAGTGGCTGCCAGAACTACCTTCTGAAGTAGGATGGTCTCAGGGGCTGAGGGCTGTACTGTCTCAGGTTCAAAACACCTGGATAAGGCATCGGCTTTGATGTTTTTACTACCAGGGGTGTACGTAATTACAAATCTGAATCTTGCAAAGTAGAGGGACCACCTGGACTGGCGGGGACTAAGTCTCTTAGCACCCTCTATGTACTCCAGATTCTTATGATCTGTATAAACTGTGATGGTGTGTTCTGCACCTTCTAACCAGTGTCGCCATTCCTCAAAGGCTAATTTGATGGCCAAAAGCTCCCGATTGCCTATGTCGTAGTTTTTCTCTGCGGGTGAAACTCTACGGGAAAAGTAGGCACATGGGTGGAGTTTGCCCTGCAAGCCCGACCTCTGAGACAATACAGCTCCAACCCCCACCTCTGACGCATCAACCTCTACAATAAAGGGAAAGGTGACATCAACATGTCTCAATATAGGTGCTGAACAGAACAGTTTCTTTAGTGTGGAAAAAGCCGTATGAGCCTCAGTTGACCAGTGGTGAGTATCAGCCCCTTTCTTGGTGAGACTGGTGAGGGGCGAGATGATGGTAGAGTACCCCTTTATGAACCTTCTGTGGTAGTTGGCAAAGCCCAGAAATCTCTGGAGTGCCTTCAGTCCAACAGGCTGAGGCCACTCCAGGACAGCGGAAACCTTCCCTGGATCCATTGAGAGACCGGAAGTGGAGATAATGTACCCCAAGAAGGCAACCGAGGTTACTTCGAAGAGGCATTTCTCCAGTTTGGCGTAAAGCTGATTCTGTCTTAACTTTGCTAGCACAAACCTGACATGTCTGTGATGTTCAGAAAGATTGGACGAAAAGATCAGTATATCGTCCAGATAGACCAGGACAAACTTCCCCAACACTTCCCTGAATACCTCGTTAATTAACTCCTGGAAGACAGCCGGAGCATTACACAGCCCGAAGGGCAGCACTAGGTACTCGTAATGCCCGTCGGGCGTGTTAAAGGCTGTCTTCCATTCGTCACCATCTCTGATCCGCACCAGATTGTATGCACCTCTCAGATCTAGCTTTGAGAAAATCTTGGCGTTGGTCACCTGGGTGAACAAATCGTCAATTAAAGGTAAAGGGTATCGATTTTTCACCGTGATCTTGTTTAGACCTCAATAATCAATGCAAGGACGAAGGCCTCCATCTTTTTTCTTTACGAAAAAGAATCCTGCCCCTGCTGGTGAACGGGAGGGGTGGATGAACCCTTTAGCCAAGTTTTCTCTGATGTATTCCTGCATAGCTAGTTTCTCAGGCCCAGACAGATTATAGAGGTGACCCCTGGGAGGCATACAAAAAGATCTCAAATCAATGGGACAATCGAAGGTACGGTGGGGAGGAAGTTTATCTGCTGACTTGGGACAGAAAACGTCAGCAAATTCTGCGTATTGTTTTGGCACACCTTCAACCTGAATTCCGGTATTACCCATGGTTACTTTTGCTAAACAATGATGATAACAATGGGACGACCAGCTCGTTAGCTGACCTGAAACCCAGTCTATCTGAGGAGAGTGAAGTTGTAACCAGGGCATGCCAAGAATGATGGTGGAGGTTGCCATTCGCAAGACCAGAAATTGCAGATTCTCCTCATGCAGTACCCCAACACTGAATTTCAAATCTGGAGTATGGGACAAAGGATGTCTACTCTGCAGAGGAGAGTCATCTACAGCAGTGACCAAAATCAGTTGGTCCAATGGGAGTATAGGAATTCCCAATGTTTTTGCAAACTCGTAATCTATAAAGTTAGCCGCTGAACCAGAGTAAACGAAAGCTTCAGTGGTAACAGTCTGACCCTTCCATGTGACAGAACAAGGAAGGAGCAAACGATTGTTGTCTAGAGGTAAAGACTGCGCGCCTAGGGTATTACCTCTGACTACACCTAGGCGGCAGCGTTTCCCGACTTCTTGGGACAATTCTGCACTCTATGACCCTCCTCTGCACAGTATAAACAGAATTGTTCTGTTTTTCTGCGATTCCTCTCCATCCGTGTCAACTTGGACTGGCCAATTTGCATTGGTTCTGGCGGAGGTGAGACGGGTGGAGGAGAGGCGTAAGAGACATATTTGACCACGTTCTTACCACGGGTTTGCTTCTGATACCGTAAACGTCGATCAACCCATACTGCTAAAGAGATTGCCTCATCAATAGTTTTTGGTTCAGGGTGTCCCAACATCAACTCTGAGACTGCGCCTGATAAAAAACAATCTAACAGTGCAAAAGCCCCCCACCTAGCTGACACAGACCACTTTCTGAATTCAGCTGCATAAACCTCTACTGGATCCTTGCCTTGACGCAAGATTTTTAGCTTCCGCTCAGCAGTAGAGGCAATGTCCGGATCGTCATAAATTATGGCCATGGACTTAAAAAATTCCTCTACTGACGTCAGCGCCTCGTGCCCTGTCTGTAGGCTATATGCCCAAGTTTGAGCATCTCCTGACAACAAGGTCTTTATAAATGTAATGCTCTGTGCCTCTGTTCCTGACAAATTAGGTCTTAGTTCAAAATACGACATTATACGATTCTTAAAATTCTGAAAGTCAGATCTATGACCAGAAAACCTTTCGGGTACAGACATGCGTAAGTCTGTAACTGGAGGAGATCGCACTGAATTTACAGCCGTCTGAAGGACCTGTAAGGACCCAGATAAATCAGAGATCTGGGCCTGCTGACCGTCTAGCACTCTGATGAAATTTTCCACCGAGGTGGTGAGTGTATCAAGACGGCTGTTAAGTGCGTCCATTTTGTTTTTCGTGTCTGCCGTTCTGTAACGATCGGTGTCAGAACACAGAGAGAATCTGATTATTGGTGATCTGCAGTATCACCAAGAATACAGATATATACCTGATTATTGATGATCTGCAGAATCACCAATAATACAAGTATAACTAACCTCTGGACACCTGACAAAGTGTAAGTGTTTGGTGTGGCAGTATATGAGCCAGTGATTCCCTGACTGCTGGGAATCAGACTCTACTGCAGTCAAGAAACACCTAACAGATGGAGTCCCTGACTGGATTTGCGGAGAGGTCCCTTTAAGAGACAGTGAGTCTCTGCAGGCAGTGAGAGAGGTCGGCCAGGCCAGGTCGGTAACACACGAGCAGATAAAGTACAGAGACAGAAGACTGATTCGGTAACCAGGACAGGCAGGGTTGGCAACAAGTAATCAGATATACGTAGGTACCAAATCAGCGAGCAGAAGGAGGGTCAGGAAAGCAATAGGTCATAACAGATATCAAGCATAGGCCTAATCTAGAGTGTGAGGTCCGTGTTCTCAACACCCAGGAACTGGTCTAAGAATAACACAGTAATGACACAGTATCCCTAGACTTGGGTGTGAGGTCTGTGGTCTCAACTCCCTGGAACTAGTCTGAAGTATAACACAATAATAACACAGTATCCCTAGTCTTGGGTGTGAGGTCCGTGGTCTCAACACCCTGGAACTAGTCTGATGTATAACACAATGATAACACAGTATCCCTAGTCTTGGGTGTGAGGTCCGTGGTCTCAACACCCTGGAACTAGTCTGATGTATAACACAATGATAACACAGTAATCTGGCTAAGTGTGGATTCCCAGGTCCACCTGGTTTAACCACACTGAAGGATCTGACTAAGGTCTGAGTGCTAACAAGTAAGCATTCGCAATGGAAGACAACCGGCAACTGACAGGGAAGAAGTATATATAGCAGAGCGCTCCTCAGCACCGCCCAGTCCCATTCAGCCAATTACCTGCTGCGCTGGGATCAGCTGATCGTCCAGATCAGCTGATCCCTCTCCTATTGGCATAAAGGGCTTGTCTGTTAGCGCGCGCGCGCGTAGCTCTCCATCTGTGTGCACTACTAGGCTCAGACAAATCAGGCGCACGCTGCTGTTGCGGAGAAACCGCCGGTTTCGCTGTCAGACCGCGCGGCGGTGTCTCTGACATCCATTACAGTTGCACTAAATTATATAAATTCCTTTAGAATTGTGTTGACTATAAAGAGGAACTTTAACCAGCATAACTTCATCCCAATCAGTAGCTGATGCCCTCTTTCCCGTGAGAAATCTTTACCTTTTCTCAAATTAACATCAGGGGCTCTGTGTGGCTGATATTGTGGTGAAACCCCTCCCACAGTGTGACGTTGTCGCCATGGTCATGACAATTTCCTGTCTGTCAGCCTTGTTGCATTGTGGGAAGTAACAGCTGTTCTTAACTGCAAAGTCTGCTAGGAGTAAAGATGATAAGGTGTTGGCTCAAACAAAATGCAGAATTGCACGACAAATATCAATTACTACTGTATATTTGCTGCTGTAGAAGACACTTCGGAATATAAAACACTCCTAGGTTTAGTATAATATATATATATATATATATATATATATATATATATATATATATATATATATATATATATATATATAACACCTGGTGCGTCCATGTTCCAGGAGCGTCCAAATTCTCCTCCAATTGGTGTCCTCCTGTTTCCTCCATGTGTCCTCCTGTTTCCCCTGTGCGTCCCCTTCTCCCCCCCCCCCCCTTCTGTTCCGTGTGTGTCTGTTTCAGTGTGCCTGCTCTGACCCCCGTGTGTCTCCACTACCTTCATCTCTGTTTGTCCACTCTTTTCCCCCTCCATTAGTTCACTCTGTCCCCATATGTCTTCAAACCCCCCCCCCCCCCCGTTTGTCCGCTCCCACACGTGCCTCTTCTTTTACCCCCCCCCCCCCCCACGTCTCCTGCTCCATGGTGAGTAGAAGTATAGCGGCAGCTGTTTTACCTAGTCCAGCAGCTCCTGCGGAGATTGCCATGCTCTTCCCTTGGACACTTCTCCTCTACAAACGGCTATTGATGATCACCTCATCTGTAGAAACCATCACTATTGGGAGGGGCTCGGAAGGGAAGAGGTCGACGATCCCCACGGGAGCTGCTGGTTTAGATAAGACAGCTGCCGCTACACTTCTACTCACAGGGGAAGCAGGAGACGGAGGAGAAGTGGAGACATAAGGGGGAGCGGACAAACTGAGGGGGAGGGAGCTGAGACACATGGGGACAGAGCAGACAAATGGAGAGGGAGGGAGGGAGTGGAGACACACGAGGACAGAGTGGACAAAGGGGGGACAGAGCAGACATAGTGCAGGGAGACCCCGAAAATATAGTGTGTCTTGATATCTCTTCTATACTTTTACTTCTCACTTTGCATTGTACTGACTTTTTTCCCTCTACTATTATTTTTTGGGGTAAAGTTCCTCTTAAGCACTTGGTTATACACTACTGCTGTCAGCCAGAGCTGCCAGGGGACTTTTCTCATCCCCAGCCTCATTACGTCTGCTGCATGGTCTCTGTCTTCCTCCAGTTGGCCAATAAAGTCATGTCCATATAACCAGTCATACAGGGCTTGCTTTCAGCAGAGTCTTAAACAAAATGGATCAGTGTAACATTGAAGTGAAAATAAATTGCTGCACCTATAAGACATGATGCTACTGTCCCATTTTTTCTATTTTATTTTAGTAGCTACTGCCACCAGAAACCACTGAGAATGAGAAAGAAAGTTGCTCTATAGTCTCTCTACTGTCAGAACTTCTCTTCTGATACTGATGCACACAGGTAATACTAGCCTTTCTTCTGCACCTCAGTGGCTAAGAGTCCCCACACATTACTCGAATTTCAGCATCGATATCTGTCTGATTGGCTCATAATAATGGAATCTGGCAGATACACAAGCTGAGGATGGCGGAACACCGAAACTAGTCAGGATTGGAGAATGGGCACTTGTTTTGCATTTTTACACATGCAATAAGGGTGTACTGTACGTACACATAATGCTTGATATTCTTAAAGGGCCCCTGTCATAAGGCCCCGGGATGTATCACAATGGTTTTATGTTTTTTTTTATGAATAAAAGTTTATCACTTCTTTAAAGATATACTAAGCATCTGCCTTTATGTTTTTGGTTTTGGTAACCATGTTTGTTCCGAGCACTTGGTGACTACAGAGCAACCAAAAGTGGCAATAGTTTGGAACTTAGCGCTGAGGATTGAATTGATAACTTAGTAGTAGCTGCCACCCATGGCACTGGTACCCACTTAAACTAAAAAGGTACACACTGGTCGCCTGAACAGGCAAATACTATAGAAACTGCACTGTGATCGGGAACAGAAAGCAAATTCTCATGCTAATAGTAAAGTCTAAAGTAAAATTCATATTTAAGTAATTGCTTTGAACATACAGTCATGACCAAAAATATTGGCACCCTTGCATTTATGTAAGAAAACACACCATTTCTCCTAGAAAATTGTATCAATTACAAATCTATGGGACACAACACTATTTATGCACATGCAAGTCCATCATTTTCTATTCAACTGGCACTTTGATCTTAATGTCACCAATGCCTTTGCTGATATATATATATCGGTGACATTAAGATTAAAGTGCTAGTTGAATAGAAAATAGTGGACTTGCATATGCTTAAACAGTGTTGTATTGTGCTGTGAAGGATGTGCACTGGACTCCATTATAACAATATATTGTGAACTATTTGCCATACTCAAACAAGAGCGCAATCTAGGGGATTTCTTAAAGGGGCTGGAGTGCTTTGACATGTTGATAATGTACAAATCCTGCCTGGAGCAGCTGGAAAAGGAAGAGGGGTCCACAATTTCAGTAGAAAGATATAGATGCAGATTTTTACTAAGCGTGTTTGCCATCAGTTATTTCTTGCAAATGGTGTGCTACCAGGTATTAAAGAGCATGTACATTAAAATGACAGAACTCTGTCTTAATGATGACGGATTGGGCGGAAGGGGGTGTCACAGGCTTAAATTCTTACCTGATACGACTTCATAGGGGTCACAGGTGATGCTCTGCCCCCTTCCTCGGGAACATAGTTGCTGCCGTGTTCCGAAGACTGATGACAAAGCTCTTCAGGAAAACTCCACTTGCATTGCCGTGGCCCGCCCCCAGCTTGGCAGCCATCAATTAGGCAGTGGCTGCAGAGCTGGGGGCGGGCCATAGCTGGTGTGGGCGAAGAGGTTTAAGCATAAAATTGCTCAACACTTTAATCTGCCTTTATGAGAAATAAGATGCAAAGAGCCAGAGGGTGGCCCCTTGAGCGCGTCCTAGTGGCTGCAGCTCTTGAGCGCTTTGAGTCTGGCAGGAGAAAAGCGCTATATAAATGTCCGGATTATTATTCAGATTATTACACATATACACTAATTGACTAACTTGCCACAGTGGTAACAATTTCAGTCTACCAAATTAATTGCGGAATAGCTGTGATTTGTATGTACAAAAACAAAGTGAGGACGCTGAAATAATGTTTGCCATTAATCCTAGGAATGTGTAGAGCTAAACTAAAGTGGAGTAACACCGTAAAGGCCTGCATACTGCCTGTATGTTCTCTCTGTGTTTGGATTTGTTTCCTCTAGCTGTTCTGGCTTAATCTCTCTACAGAAAAACATACTTGAAGGTTAATTGGCTTCTTCCCCATAAAATGACCTCAGACTGTGGCAGGGCCATTAGAATGAGAGCCCTTTTCTGATGAACATTTTTAGTCTTGTGACTTGTTTGATGTATTCTGTAGAATTGTTGCAGTATACTTGTGCCAATACCATCTAATTGTGTAGTAGTAATGATAGCAGTACATGGACCCTGCAAGCACAATTATCTTTATTCTGCAGTCCTATCAGTCATTTTATGGCTTCCTTTATAAAATGGCCAGTTTAGTGTTGTTTTTTTTACAAAATCTAAATTAGCATACATTTAAAAACAGTGTACTTTGTGTAGCATTACCAGATAAGTGTTTGATCTCAGCTTTGCTGATGTGATCAGTTAAATGAACTGATTTCCTTTTTTTGAAACAATCTGTTTAATCAATGACCAGCCTATTATCTGTAACTACCTAAGGATGATGTACCCAACTTGCTTCCACAAGCAGCGCCCTATTAATTCAATCTTGCACTTACTTGTTTCCCTAATACCGTTTGATAGGGAGGATTGCCATGCCAATCAGTGTTATGCACAAAATAGATCAAAAGAACACTACAAACAGTTTAGATGATCAAAACCAAAAGCAAAACAAAAGAGGTGTGATTTTTTTTATCTGTTTCATGCTTTCCAGGAACTGCCTTTTTGATTTAGATATTCAAAACAATGGTGACAATAGCATATATTTGATTAAAGTCATCAAGTCATAAAAAGGGCAAAATACGTTAAAGCTGGGAACCTGAAGTGAGAGCAATATGGAGGCCGCCAACTTCATTCTCTAATAAATAATGCCAGCTGCCTAACTTCTGTGCTAATGCTTTGCCTCTAATACTCTAAAGAGCACCTGAAGCGTGCTCAATAAAACATGTAACATTTTTAACATTAAATATTAAAATTAATTGAATTGGCAATGAAATATGTATTTTATTCACCTGCTGGCATGCAATGTAGTTAAGCCTTGCTGAACCAGCACCCAGATTTGTGGCCAACCCCAGCACTGTTGCCGCGGCGCACTCCCAGCTTGGCTTGGCAGGGTGTGGCGTTTCTTTGTTACAATTAAGAAAAATCTTACAAAAATCCCTTCAGTATTTACTGCCTGGCATCCTGAGAGCAGAGAAAGGGTTAACCTCCTGTAATTACATATTAGCACACAAAACGGCAAAGCGCGGCACACCTGAAAGCCCCGGTGCGACTGATGTCACCTGTCGGGAATTGGGCAACATTACTGGGCTGGCCTGTACAGACACAGTTGGATGACGGAGGCTATTGGCTGAGGCGAGCATTATCAGCCGCCTCAGCCGACTTTAGTCATGCGTGTGTACGAGGCTTTACACTTCCTGATAAGGCCTAGCTCTCTAAAAACACACGCACTGAAGTTCTCAGCAACTATATTTGTTCACCTTGTCTGCAGTGCTACCGTTTAGGTCTGCTTTAACTACATTATCAGCAGGCAGGTGAGTAAAATGTATTTTTCATTGCCGATTCTATTTTAATATTTACCATTACAGCCTTGACATTTATTATTGAGCAGGTTTTAGGGGCTCTTTGTGTCACTGTCCCAAAACGAGATTAAAGTCAGCTACTTTGGCCTTCTTTTCCAACCAACAAGGATTAATGTGTTGCAAACTTATGCACTGCTTAATAAAAATATTCAAAGGATTGTTACTTAATATGCTAACAAAATACCTCAACCCATTTCATGCAGGCAGCTGCAGACGGTGAACCCACTGTCAGTCAGCTGCTCCAATATACCCGCTAGGCTCTGGGAAGCATTTAGTTGGGAGGTGTCCATCTCATGGAGGCACAATTGCAGGCAGAAGGCCCTCAGTCAGGGGCGTAGCAATAGGGGTTGCAGGGGTAGCGACCGCATCGGGGCCCTTGGGCCAGAGGGGCCCCAAATGGCCCTCCCTCAACTATAGTATTAGCTCTCTATTGGTCCTGTGCTCATAATAATCATTTCTATAGCTAATTTGAATAGTGGTAATCATTAACAAACTGTTCCCCATCCCCTTCTTGCATCTCTGATGCTGTAGCTGCCATTGGCAGGTTTTGCGCACGTATCATCAATTGTTATGTATAGAGTGCTTGGGGGGCCCCATTGTAAATCTTGCATCGGGGCCCACATCTCCTTAGCTACGCCACTGCCCTCAGTGGCTGTCCGTGTGAAAGACACATACTGCAAGTCACTCTCCCATTGGGCTGCTGCAGTATCTGGTTGCACTGGTTAAATAGGGTTGTTGATGAGCAAGTGTATTGCAGTGTGGCAAAATATATGTCAAGTCCCTTAAAGGACACCCGAAGCGAAAATAAACGAATGAAATAAACTATTGTATCTATCTTCCTTCTCCTAAAATGACTTTTTAAGATATTCCACAGTTGTATTTTATGTTTAAATCTCCATTCTAAGTTTTAACTGTTTTATTGTTTTTGCTCAATGACACATTCATTGACGTATGCCAGAGCTAAAATCTATGAACGATTGGCCCTATTTAGCTCTTTCCTGCTCTCAGAAGCCATTTTCTACTAGGAAAGTGTTTTATAGTTGGAATTTCTTATCAGTGACATTCACACTGTACTAACTTCCTGTCTGAGTCAGCCACTTACATACCTGATATGTAACTCTTTCATGCAGAGAAAGAAAAAAAGGAACACAGCATAGTTATTAGTGTGCTTGGCACTGTACATACCCATGTCTATCTCATCATGTCACACGTCACTTCGGGTATTCTTTAAAGAACAACTCAACCCATTGCTATATGATGGCGGCGTTTGCATGTATGAGAGTGATGCTTAGCTCCATGAAAAGACACGTATCATCTCTAACTTGCCCACCTCCATCCATGCCGTCATATGAAGTGGGAGTAGCAGAGCAGGATCATCCACCAGGCAACGTAGGCAGGTGCCTGGGGCCTAATGGGTGTCAAGGGGCCCACCAACCACCTTCTCTTACCTCTCTCCATTTGAGCTTACCAAATGGACCACAAGGGGGTGCCAAATCTAGTACGTTGCCTAGAGCCCCATTACATCTTCATCCATCTCTGGGGAGTAGAGTGCGCCTTTAAGTGTTAGCCAGTCTTAAAACAGACATACACTACTAATCTAACACTCCTTAAAAATGATATATAACTTTATTACAGCAAAGCTGAGCCAGAACACAGACATGGTCAGGATGCCCAAAATATACCGTACAGCAGGGGTGCCCATTGGGTAGATCAAGATCGTGATCTACCAGTAGATTTTGGGCAGATCCTACACCGACCGTCTGAGCAATGTGCATGTGCTGCAGTTGTGGCTTGCCTCTACAGGAAGATTCTACCTAGTAGATCATTTTCAATTCATCATTTTTGAAGTAGCTCGCAAGCTGAAAAAGTTTGGGGACCTCTGCCCTACAGGCACAGATTACAACAACAGATCAGATTAACCTATTGCGGACCGCCGCAGTGTAAATCTACGGCGGGCAGGGGGCGCTGCGGTTCTGACCAGACGTAATCTCTACGTCACATTGACCGCGCTCCTCGCCCATCCCTGCCGCTGTCCGCGCTCGATCTGCGACAAAATCAGCTGCCCTGCCGCCTCTATGGCGGCAGAGCACTGTGAGCCGGGCAGGAGCCGTTTTCATTGGCTCCTGGCCCTGTCATTCATGTAAGCCGTTCTCATTGGCTTACATGGAGTGATAGGGTCAGGAGCCAATGAAAGCGGCTCCTGACCGTCGCACAGCGCTCTGCCGTCCTACCGACGGCAGAGAAAGCAGCCTGCGGTGGGGACAGAGCGGCGTGACCGTCGGGAGCGGCGGATTTTAGCGGCGATTCGTCGGGAAATGGCGCTTTACTGGACCAGCACCCTCTGGTCCTTAAGGGGGCAGAGGGTGCTGGTCCCGAAGTGGTTAAGGTGAGAGAGGGATGTAGCAAAGGCTCTTCTTTTACCTCAAACTACCGTCACTAGTGTGTATTAGTGACAGGTGTGCTTTAAGAGAACAGTAAAACTAAGATCTGCTTAAAGAGACTCTGAAACAAATATTTCAGCCTTAGTTCTTCTATCCTATAAGTTCCTATGCCTGTTCTAATGTGCTCTGGCTTACTGCAGCCTTTCCTAATTGCACTGTCTCTGTAATAAATCTTATCTCCTTTCCTCTGTCGTGTCTGTTGGGCTAATGCTTGAATGTGTGGAATGTGCAGGGCTGCTTGTGATTGGATAGAAGTGACACACACCCTCTGCAGGCCCCCTGCACACTCTGCATGACTCACACACTCTGTTTATGTGAGCCTATCACAAGCTGGTTAGTTTGTAAACACTGCCTAAAACTGTTAATTACAAGCCAGGATTGCAGCAGGGAGTGGCAGAAACAGCACAGAGGGGCACAGGAGAAAATAAGGAATAGAATGGTATGCTTTTTAGTTTAAGAGTACAGATTCTCTTTAAGGGCTTATTCACAATGAGTGCACTGTGTGTAGTACACATAGCGTGCATCACACATTGGGGTTGATTCACAAAAGCGTGATAACTGCTATCACAGCAGTTATCACGCGATCTGCCCCGCGCGGCGCTTTGCACGCGGAAAGCATTACTCCGCGTGATAAATGAACGTGGATCTCATGATAACTGCTGTGATAGCAGTTATCACGCTATTGTAAATCAACCCCATAGTGTGCAAAAACATTTGCTTCGTATTGTGTGTGATTTCGCACAAAGCGAAATCACACAAAATGCTTTTTAATAGCGACACAAGTAATTACCATGATTTGCGTGTTTTCTGTGTACCACATAGAATCGTAAAGCGAGTGTGATCCCCATAAATTGCCAGCAGGCAGGCCCGTTTTTAGGGCCGTGCGGCCCGTGCCGCCGCCCTGGGCGCTGTTGTGAGGGGGGCACTGTAGAGGAGCAGGGAGCCGGAGCTGCGGGGAGGGCAGCCCGACCTCTCCTTCCCTCTCCCCGGGCCGCCCTCCGTGCTCCCCCCTCAGACGCAGAGTAATTACGCAGACGGAAGCGCTGTGCATAACTACTCACCTTCCTGCGTTCCACTCGCAGCTGATCTCCTCTCGTCATAGACAGTGATACACACGCTGCTTCCTAGTGACAAAGCTGTGATACCTGTCTTTATTGTATAACGGACATTTTGTTCTAAATTAGCTCCATTTGGTGATATATGAACAAAATGTGTTAGAAGAAGGCCACATGATGTGTACATGTTCAGGGACACTTGTTACTCTTGAATATGTCATAATTGTAGATTTACCGTTATTTTGCAATGTCCTAGCTTCCTTGACTTTTAGTGGAAAAGGGGCCCCACAGACAGATTTAGACAAGTGATGTGTTGTCCAGACTGAACCACTTCCCCTTGTGAGCTTAAACAGAAGGTTGAGTAAGAGAACAGTGGGTGGTGAAACTCATTATAATATGGGTGGAGAGTTCTAAGAATTAAATGTTAACTGCTTCATGTCTGCACTGATTATTGAACTGTGATTGGTTTTTGTAACACTGACAAATATCCTGGCCAGCCCCAGGGAGTGTATATTTTTGCATACTTGTAACCCTATAAAATCGGCTGTGTGCTAATGATCTGTAGCATTACTCTGATGATGCCTGTATCAACGGCCCTTGATGCATGAATAAATGTGTTGTCTATTTCACGAGGTGTGTCCGAGTCTTCCCTGTCCTTAAACATCTTGGACAGTTTTGGTGGAGAAACGCGGGCATTGAACGATTGACTTTGTGGCACACCTCTGGAGGGACCCTGGACATCTTGAGGAGCGGAACCTTGGAGAAACAGCCGTGGAGAGGTCCAGATATCAAATCCCTAAACAGCGCTGTACCAGGTGAGACTTGATCACCTACTTGATATTTGCACCTCCCTGCTGGTTGCAACCCTACTCCGCTCAGCAGGGTTTCCGTGAGGACCTCCCATGACAACGGTCTCCTGATATGTGGTATGTCATCTTCTATTTCTTACTCTGTACTCTGTATGCATACCGTCTTTTTCTTCTGAAGTAGTAACTTAATGCTTGAGATCTAACATATGTTATGTATGCCGTCTGTCTGCTGTGATTGACTTAGTGCATGGAATCTGACTTAGTTGCTATTGTATGGAGTATAGTGTTGTGTGAGTAACGAAAATTCATTACAATAGTATATGAATGTGGATTCATGTTGAGTAATGTCATATTTCTGAAGAGAACATTCTATGTTGGTATCTTGAGTATTGGGGGTCGACAGAGGAGAGCCAATCTAGATTACAAACTCTGTGAGTCAGCATACTATTGTGTGTATAGCCCTGTGGTGCTGCAACATGCAGCTATTACACAGGATACACACTGTGGAGAAAGTTTTCAGAAGGAAACCACAGGTTGAAAAACTATAGACCGTGGTCATAAATCACAGACAGAGGGGAGATTCGCTTCCTTCAAAGCAGAGAACTTGTGGGCTGGCTCTCCCCTGAGACAACATAACTTTGGATGGGATACTTGTAGCAGGGAGATTGAACATGTGTTTAAACTGATGGTGATGTGTAATGGTGTTTTATTGGCTGCAAGGTACCTAATGTGTGCAGCTCAGAGATAACTGTATTTGACTAAGTGTTCTCTTATATGTGTAGGCAACTGTCTTCTCCTTCCCAACAAACACCAAGGTGGAATACACATTAAATTACATCACACTACGTAAAGTCTAGTGGGGCTCATCAGTGGGGCCTACTTAATTGGTGTGTGGAAAGGAGAAAACTAAACTTGCCTGAACTGTGCTGTTTTTGTACTAACCTCTACAGACACTTTAGAGTGTGCCCAGAGTGTCTCACGTCATTGGAAAAAGTACCCAGTATAGTTGAATATTTGATCAGGAGGAGAGTGACCTGCGGCATCCCCAATACCTCTCTAGACAGATACAGGCCAATTGTAATAAGGCCCTATGTGCCACGCCTCCCAGGCAGCACTCAATTCCCCTTATAGTCAACACCCTGGGAGTGTGCAGAAGTGGGTCTTGAATACCAGCCAAAGCCTAAAATAGTCGCTCAGCATTATATTTTCTATCAAAAATTAGTCGCCCCCTTAGGACCTCCCAATCCCTCAACTATTAGAGAGGGTGGGGCAGGGACTAGACAACTTAGATGACTCAGAAAATTCTGAGGATCTGGAATTAATTGTCCAATCCCTCAGAATTGTGGAGAGGTTGGATCCACTACCTGAGGGTTCTAAGTGTTCAGATAACTCTGATGGCTCACATATCTGAGACAGTATAGCCTGTGTACACCCCTGGATGAGTGAGAGAGTGACCGCATGCTCAAAAGGTCTTATCCTGGTCAAATAAATATAAATTTCTCACAGTGTGCTGTTACTTGCCCTAAGAGGGATTGTGAGACACTGATTTATTGGCTCATTGCTACAGTTAGCAGTATAATCATTCTGATAGTCTAGTGGTGTTATATCTGGTGGAAGAATTTGTGTTGTCCTGATTTGGCTGATGAATATGAGACTCAAGCTGCCTTAAGAGGAGGTTTTGAGGTTTGGCTTTGAGGTTTGTCCACCTGGGGAGGAGCTTCCCGACCACGAGAGAGAAGTCTCCGCTCAGCCAGATCCAATTCATTGCCGATCAATAGATTACTGGATGTCACAGGGATTGTGATGCACACCAGACCATTGCCTGCTAGACACAACTGGGCGACCAGGTGAGCAGTACAGCCGAACTTAGGGTTTTGCTGTTCCCCAGGTCGCCCAAGCAGACAGGTGAGCCTTTGTGAAACCTCACTAGTACTGGTGTCTTGCGGGATAATCAGGCAGCAAGGTGGGAACTTTGTAAGCTCTCACTGGGGCTGGAGGGTCTAAGTGGGGCATTGCAGACTTTTGTGACTGTAGTCGGGACTTCACAGGGATTGTGATGCACACCGGACCACTGCCTGCTGGACATAATTGGGCGACCAGGTGAGCAGTATAGCCGAACTTGGGGTTTTGCTGTTCCCCGGGTCGCCCAAGCAGACAGGTGAGCCTTTGTGAAACCTCACTGGTACTGGTGTCTTGCAGGCTAACCAGGCAGCACAGTGAGAGCCTTATAAACTTCCACTGTGGCTGAAGGGGTCTAAGTGAGGCATCGCAAGCTATTGTGAAAGTCACTAGAAGATTGGCGGGATTGGCTGACCCTTGTGTCAATAAGTGTATTGCACAGAAGCAACACAGAGAGTGTTGCTCGAGTTGCTCCCACTGGGAACCAGAGGATTGGCCACCTTTGGTGTGAGAATTGCGTGGAATTCAGGGTGAACACATGGTCTTTGTTCGGGACTTCACAGGGATTGTGATGCACACCAGACCACTGCCTGCTAGACATAATTGGGCGACCAGGTGAGCAGTACAGCCGAACTTGGGGTTTTGCTGTTCCCCAGGTCGCCCAAGCAGACAGGTGAGCCTTTGTGAAACCTCGCTGGTACTGGTGTCTTGCAGGCTAACCAGGCAGCACAGTGAGAGCTTTATAAGCTTCCACTGTGGCTGAAGGGGTCTAAGTGAGGCATCGCAGGCTATTGTGAAAGTCACTACTGGATGTCACAGGGATTGTGATGCACACCGGACCATTGCCTGCTAGACACAACTGGGCGACCAGGTGAGCAGTACAGCCGAACTTAGGGTTTTGCTGTTCCCCAGGTCGCCCAAGCAGACAGGTGAGCCTTTGTGAAACCTCACTAGTACTGGTGTCTTGCAGGATAATCAGGCAGCAAGGTGGGAACTTTGTAAGCTCTCACTGGGGCTGGAGGGTCTAAGTGGGGCATTGCAGACTTTTGTGACTGTAGTACAGATATGGACTATGGGTTTCACGGTATTTGGAGGAGTGGGAGCGGTGGACGAACCATAAATTTGCTAAAAAGGGTACCTTTAAGCCAAAAATTTGGGAAAATCTGTGGGAAACACACAAAATGAGAATGAATCGTCCTAATGAAAGAAAGGCATGGAGTAGATGGATGAAGGAGTCCATCCAGAAATCAGAGGATGTGAACATATTGACAGTGACACAATCTGCAACTGTCACAGGTGAGATGAGACCTACAACTGCAAGCACTGAACAATTGTATGGGTCAGAGGATGAGCAAATAGAGGAGAAGGAGGTAATGGAGATGGGAGCATACCAAGCTTGGTCTGCAATCATGTCCAGGGAGCTGCATGAGTCATTTAATAGAACTGTGTCACAGGACGTGAGCAATAAAGCTGCTGCAGAACCTCTTACAAGAGGCAGTGCTGCAACACAGCCTCTCATTGACCTCACTGAAACAGAGGAAGTACAGTTTCACATAGATCAGAGGCAGAGACAGGATGTGCCAGAGTCAGCAAGCCTAGGAGCTCACAGGGGAAGAGGGGAGCTAGGGAAACTGCGTCATCCCACTATATATCCTCAGCTAACTACTGAAGTAAGGACGCCAACTACCCTAGCACAGTTAAGGGAAGAATCACCACCTGCATACGGAACAGGGAGAGTGTCAGAATACACTCCCCTCAACTATGCTCTGAATACAAATGATGGGATGTACCCCCTCCAACCAATGATGACGGGCACACCTCACTGCTCCCCTTATGAAGTAATCCCTACTCATCTTAGTAATATAAGCAACTACGTAACACACTATATGCAGCCTTCCCCCTTCATGGATCACCCATTATTATCTCAAAGCTGAGTCAGAGAGAGCATTGAGGTTCGGTTTTGGTATCAGGGCATCAGGAGAGCAAACTTAGTGCCACTTCAGAGAAGAGCCCAATCAGTTAGACTCGGTCAGTTGCCATTCAATAGAGATTGTAGATGGTGGTGTCGAGGTTAGTCCATCGGGAGGGGACCCTCTATCAGACCAAGCCAGTGAAGGGTCCACTCAGCCAGATCTAAGTGTTTGTCACCCGCACAATTATTGCAGTTTGGATTTCACAGGGTTGGCAATGTTCACCAGACCAATGCCTACTGGGCAACAGTAAAGGATCGGGTGACCTGTTGGGCAGCAAGGACAAACATAACTGTTTGCCAGACCACGTGAGACAGTGTGACTATTGTGACTCCCTCTACTATGTGCTGGAGTGAGCACAATATTGCCAGACCACGTGAGACAGTGTGATTATTGTGACTCCCTCTACTGTGTGCTGGAGTGAGCACAATATTGCTGAATAACAAACATAAAACCTTGCTGTTTGCCAGACCACGTGAGACAGTGTAACTATTGTGACTCCCTCTACTGTGTGCTGGAGTGAGCACAATATTGCCAGACCACGTGAGACAGTGTGATTATTGTGACTCCCTCTACTGTGTGCTGGAGTGAGCACAATATTGCTGAATAACCTTGCTGTTTGCCAGACCACGTGAGACAGTGTAATTATTGTGACTCCCTCTACTGTGTGCTGGAGTGAGCACAATATTGCCAGACCACGTGAGACAGTGTGATTATTGTGACTCCCTCTACTGTGTGCTGGAGTGAGCACAATATTGCTGAATAACAAACATAAAACCTTGCTGTTTGCCAGACCACGTGAGACAGTGTAATTATTGTGACTCCCTCTACTGTGTGCTGGAGTGAGCACAATATTGCCAGACCACGTGAGACAGTGTGATTATTGTGACTCCCTCTACTGTGTGCTGGAGTGAGCACAATATTGCTGAATAACAAACATAAAACCTTGCTGTTTGCCAGACCACGTGAGACAGTGTAATTATTGTGACTCCCTCTACTGTGTGCTGGAGTGAGCACAATATTGCCAGACCACGTGAGACAGTGTGATTATTGTGACTCCCTCTACTGTGTGCTGGAGTGAGCACAATATTGCTGAATAACAAACATAAAACCTTGCTGTTTGCCAGACCACGTGAGACAGTGTGACTATTGTGACTCCCTCTACTGTGTGCTGGAGTGAGCACAATGTTGCCAGACCACGTGAGACAGTGTGACTATTGTGACTCCCTCTACTATGTGCTGGAGTGAGCACAATAGTGCTGAATAACATCAGTAAAACCTTGCTGACCCTTGTGAAAATCAACAGAGGGGTGACGGGATTGGCTGACTCCAGTGTGCTTAGTGGTTCACACGGTAGCAACAGGGAGAGAACCTGTTGCTCAAGTTGCTCCCAGGCGAAACCAGAGATTGGCCATCTCTGGTGTGAGAATTGCTTGGAATTCAAGGGGAACACATAGTCCATATTATGGGGACAATTGCTCAGAAGCGAGCGTCAAATCGCGGTGAGCCGCAGCATTTGACGCCGCGAGAAGAGATGTGTAGCAAGTATGGACCGTGGGTCTCCCGATACTTGGAGGACTGGGAGCGATGGACTAACCAGAAATATGCCAGAAAGGGAACTTTTAAACCAAAGGTGTGGGAAAATTTGTGGGATGTCCACAGGGTAAGGATGACTCGCCCAAACGAGCGAGAAGCATGGAGTAGGTGGATGATGGAGGCGATTCGCCGATCCGAAGACGTCACCATCATGACAGTAAAACAATCAGGCACAGGAGGGTCACCACAGCTAGAAGATGAGGGGACTGAAGACACTGATGTGCTGGATATGGGAGCACACCAGGCTTGGACAGCACTTATGTCCGGGTCTTCTCGTAGGCAGACTGACAAGGCCGTGTCTCAGCATGTGAAACACAGAGCTGCTGCAGAAGCTCTTGATGACAGTGCTGACACATAGCCACCAGTTGATCTCACTAAGAAAGAGGAAGTACAGGCACACAGCGACAACAGACAGCTAACGCAGACCTCATTAGAGACAACACACAGTAGCAGTGACAGGCTGGCCCACATACAACCTGACAGGGAGAGAGATGACTCTACATCTGTATGCCAATCCTCGTTGTATTCAGGACTGACTAATGAGTTAAACAAACCCACAGCTCCTACACAGCTAAGGGAGGAAACACCAACAGCCAGCCATGCAGGGTAAGTGACACTAACCCTTTTAAAAATGACATAAGTCTCCTTAATCAACCACAGATACAGCAAACTTCAAGTAGGCCAAGGAGCACTAACCTGTCACGATCTCCTGCTGCTCCTAGTTGGGAAGAGGGTCCTCAGTCACCTGAGCTTTTATTCCCTGTTAGAGAGCAAGTGCTATCAGATAATCAGGGTAACCAGACAGGTACTGTTAGACACCATATACCCTGGACTCCCGCAGAAATGAAGGGACTCCTGAGTACCATACCCCATCCAAGAACTGACCCTGCCAAATTTGCAAAGGGAATAATAGATACACAGACGTGCTACAAGGCCACATGGGGAGACATGTTTCGACTTATCAAAAGGGTGTGTGGGGAGAGGGACCTGAAAGAAATAGTCAGCAAGACATTTATACCGAGGGATGTGTCACAGGACTCCAGTGAAAAGGGATATTTTTGGACAAACGCTTTGGCAAACCAACTCAAAATTGTCTATCCACCTAGACCTCGTAGGCGAGGTTTGAGGGTATGTTACAGATGTGGAAGCCCAGGGCATTTCATCAAACAGTGTAGCTACACACCTCAGTCTAACTATAACTCAACACAGACAGATAGGGACACGGAGGCTGAGTTATCTGACTCTTCATCTGACTCTCCATCTGACTAATATGATTAGCTTTCAAAGGCAGGGGTCCTCCCATGATGGAAGGGCCCTCAACAGGTGCTTGTCAGTTTCTATGTATGAACTTCCTAGACCTGAATTGAAGGGCTGGACCTCCAGCCTTTCACAGATATTTATACAGCTTCAGTTATGTCAGGAATAGAGAGGGTAAGGACAAACTATGCATTAAACATTAGAGATGTGTGTATAATCATTACATAACCCATGTATACAAATTGCATGGACAAGTTGTCTCCTCTATTTCAGGTTCTAAATTCGGTGACAACTGGAGGGGAAAGGTTCTCTGGATCCATGCATCTCATTGCAAAAGAATACAGGAAAATAATTAAGGCAACTATGCCAACAGGGGCATTTATGTTAGTCTGTATGTTATGTCGTTTGTAAAGTGAATCCACAGGGACTGATAGTTAGCATGTCCCAAATCACCATCAGGAACCTTGGGTTCCACCCAAATCTTATGAAATATGGGGAATAAAAACCAAAAGGATGGGATCCATCCCACCTTCACAGGATAGAGTATAAACATGGGAAATTAGTGCCAAGATACACTGAATGGCATATCCTAGATGAACTTTGTGGCATTGCAGAATGATTCCCCCTTTCCAGGAGTATCCAAAACAGAAGTTGCAGGGAAGACCTGAGATTATTTTCTTTTTGACATATGTCCACGACAAAAATATACTTGACTGTGAGGGACATGAGGACCCTGAAGTAGACATATGTACCATGCTAGAAATTTTTTTATTACAGACCCAAATGACATAGATGACGACTCGAGCCACTTGACAGTGAAGATCTGAGGGACTTATCCAATTTAAACAATAGAACCTCAGTTGACCCATTGCCAGTAAGAAGTGACAAAGGAAAATTATATCCTGAAGACCCGACAAGAGGAGGGTATGACGACTGGAACATTATGTACATGGTATATAATGTTGGAGAGACAGGACAGTATAGGAAAATATTCTATGACCAACCCAAACCGGTGCAAGGTACTTTGTTAAATAAGTGTCATAACCTAGCAGATGGGATTATGGAGTTCCGAGTACATTGGAACTGTAAACCCTCTGACATACTTGACTCAAGAAAGAATTATGGTTGGACTGAACTGTAGTGTAGTCAAACAAGTCGCCTAGTATGAAGACACTGAAAAAGTCAGACTTGGTGCCTATTTTAGCACCCTGGTATTGCATGTACAAACAGATGCGGAAAGTAAGTCATTTGAACACACCACACCTAAAGAAGGTATAACAGTACGTCAGTATATGGTCAGAATTATGAGAGAGGCCTGTACATCAGACATTGAAGGTCATTGTATTATTGACACAGCGTACTGGTCATCAAATCAGTATCTCTCCTTCAATGGACCAAACCCTTGGAGGTGGGATGTGCTGTGCAATGGGATAGATGCACCAAAGGTAAATGAATGGATGTATGGGATTCCCATGTCTGAGGGATTGAGGGGAGTGTATCATACCACGGACTGGAAAGATTCTCATGGATGGGGAGAGTCCAGTTCCTGGTATGAGCAACCTGTCGATAAATAAAAAGGGATGGTACACATGGGAAGGAAAAGATAAAGTATGTGTAACTGTAGTTCAAGTAGAATGGGAAAAGGATGTTGTGGTCCATGATAAGGTGAGTTCAGACACATGTGAGGTCCCAGCTGTTAAAGCGGCGGATCTAATTGTTCCCCAATTAGCCGCACCACGGGCAGTGTTGGTGGGTACTCAGTTTGTTCTGTACACATGGAGAGTAACCCTAACTGACTTTAGGGTGAGTGCATGAGACAGGAGGTGTGGTGGGTATGTCAAAAATCAGATATACATGCTGAAAGGGTGGTTGGAATCAGGATATAGTCACAATAAAGTAAAAAGGGATTTGATGGGTACAGCACTAGGGGCTGGGGGTCTCGGTTTGGGAGCTTTTTGAACACTATGGATTTAGAGGGGCTACAAAATAAACTTGGAGGGTTGGCTCAGCATGTAGGGGAGGGAGTGAAGACCCATTTTGATATAAATCATCTATTGGAGAATTTACAATATGACCACATTGATGCTACAGCATCACTGTCAGAAGTAATGAAGAAGAAGTTCAAGGGTTTAATTGCAGGTCTGTTTAAACATTCAGAAGACGTCCAGTTGGCATTATCATGTACGCAGGTTCAATCTGAACTTTCACAAGATTTAAAGCTAATGATAACCTCGCTGCACACTGGCCATTTTCCTATAAATTTACGTAAACAGGCTGAAAGATCTGTCCTTGATTTTGCAAGACACATGAAAAATGGTGGCTTACTCAGTTCCATGGGTGTCAGAGCCTCACAGGCACTATTTCCTTAGTGCCTGTTGCTGGCAAAGAATACCAAGCTTATGCAGTGGTAAATCTGGGTTCTATTCTATCTGAAGGTGCGGGTTTTGCACTCCTGGGTTAACCATGAAATTTAGTGCTGTATGAAGAAGGGGAGCCCAGATTAGTAGATACATATGGGCACTGGAAAAAGGAAAAATGTTCTCTTATGTCAAGGACAACAAAATATAATTTTGAGACAGCAACGCTGGGACAAGGAAGGATAATGTTTGATGGACGCAAAAAAAAAGGTGCCGAGCAAGATGAAATGTCTGGGACAGGGTTATTGGTGCTGGTATCAGATGGAGAATGTCACTTCTTATGCAGTGTACACATTGAATTGTACTCAAGGTAGAACACTGACCCGAGGGGTGTACTGCACCATTGGCCCAGTCCTAGGGATAGATCTGGCACAGCCAGAAGGGCGAACACCCATAACACCTGAAAAGAGACTCGACATCAAACCTGATACACCTATCTATTTACAAAAGATTCCTTTAGGGTGTGGAGCAGAATTGAAAGGGTGGTTATTGGATTTTGGGAAAAAGGATGAGATCATACAAACTCTCGGAGCTTCAGAAAGGCAAGCAACTGTGCTCCTGGAGCATAATCGTGAGAAACTGTTACAGGTCTCACATGCCCTTGAGCAAGATGCTAGTGTGTCCTGGTGGGAAAGCTTATTCGGGTATAGTCCAAAAGCAAGTGCCTTTCTGAATCTCATGCTCAACCCAGTAGTGGTACTAATAGCCCTTACCGTATTGTTTGACCTTTTTCAGTTATTCATGTTTTGTAAAATGAAGAGGTTGAGCCCAAGGATAAATAAGAAATAAAAAAGAAATTCAGGGATGTTTTAGTGGTGGTATCCCCGGATGACGAATATGGATAAATGTTGTGTAATCATGGTAATTTTACCCCAATCCCTTGTAGTTAAATAGTGTGAATGGACACGAGTGACTGGAAATCGTAGGGTCCTCCAGCGATGGAGAAAACAAGTTAACATAGGTATGAATGAAACTGATAATTATACAGACTCTTCTTGAACCGGAAGCCAGCGGTCAGACTGCTGAGCTAGGGGCGGGAGGAGTCTGTTAGAAGTGAGAGGGTAGATTTATTAGGCATTGTAATCCCCTATGTGTTATTATTGAACAAATATGATGTGGCTCTATTTAAAAAAAAAAAAAAAAAAAAAAAAAAAAAGAGGAAGGGGCCACAGACACCTGGGGCTTGGTACTGGGACTTTAAAAAAAAAAAAAAAAAAAAAAAAAAAAAAACTTTTTCCTCTGTCCTGCAGACATGTTCTTGTGTTTTCCTTGTGCACCTAGGCAACAACCACATCAATCACCCTCTAGTTCTACCTTAAGATCTACCTCAGAAGACTTAAAGGGGTCCTGGCTTATCACCAAGAAGACACCTAAGAGACTTGTTGTCCATAAATGTGGCACCTACCTCATGATTTCAACTCTACCTCATGTGTCATCATATAACCTGTTATTCTACAAACCAGTGGCAAGAGGTCCCAAGGATGTGAGGAAAGAAACCCCAGCTGGACAGGTGACAGCAGCTGAATCCTTGGTAAGACATCGCTCCACATCAAAAAGGAGCACTCTTCATCCTGGTATGACACTTTGCTTCAATGGAGGACCTCAAGGAACCTTTTCTGACTCACCCTGAGGAGAGACACAATAATGCTCTCCCAGGGTGCACCACCCAACTCAGAGTTTTGGCTAAGGGTGCGGCTCTGGGGAGGGAGAAGATACTACAATGCCATCCGGTGATATCAGCTGGGGCCCCCCACCAAAGGACCAAGGAAAAACTTTTGATATAAGTAGTTCACAGGGATGAACTAGAGGAGGGAGTGACAAAGCTGTGATACCTGTCTTTATTGTATAACGGACATTTTGTTCTAAATTAGCTCCATTTGGTGATATATGAACAAAATGTGTTAGAAGAAGGCCACATGATGTGTACGTGTTCAGGGACACTTGTTACTCTTGAATATGTCATAATTGTAGATTTACCGTTATTTTGCAATGTCCTAGCTTCCTTGACTTTTAGTGGAAAAGGGGCCCCACAGACAGATTTAGACAAGTGATGTGTTGTCCAGACTGAACCACTTCCCCTTGTGAGCTTAAACAGAAGGTTGAGTAAGAGAACAGTGGGTGGTGAAACTCATTATAATATGGGTGGAGAGTTCTAAGAATTAAATGTTAACTGCTTCATGTCTGCACTGATTATTGAACTGTGATTGGTTTTTGTAACACTGACAAATATCCTGGCCAGCCCCAGGGAGTGTATATTTTTGCATACTTGTAACCCTATAAAATCGGCTGTGTGCTAATGATCTGTAGCATTACTCTGATGATGCCTGTATCAACGGCCCTTGATGCATGAATAAATGTGTTGTCTATTTCACGAGGTGTGTCCGAGTCTTCCCTGTCCTTAAACATCTTGGACACTGTTTAGCCGGAAGCAGCGTGTGTATCACTGTCTATGACGAGAGGAGATCAGCTGCGAGTGGAACGCAGGAAGGTGAGTAGTTATGCACAGCGCTTCCTGCTGCGTAATTATTCTGCAGTCGGAGGGGGGAGCACGGAGGGCGGCCCGGGGAGAGGGAGGGAGAGGTCGGGCTGCCCTCCCCGCAGCTCCGGCTCCCCCCTCCATTATGGGGGGGTGGACCTACCTAACCTATACTGGGGGAACCTGCCTATCTAACCTAAACTGGGGGCACCTACCTAATCTAACCTATACTGGGGGGCACCTACCTATCTAACCTATCCTGGGGGGCACCTACCTATCTAACCTATACTGGGGGGGCACCTACCTATCTAACTTATACTGGGGGGTAGCTACCGAATCTAACCTATACTGGGGGGGGGCACCTACTTAATCTAACCTATACTGGGGAGCACCTACCTATCTAACCTATTCTGGGGGGCACCTACCTATCTAACTTATACTGGGGGGCAGCTACCTAATCTAACCTATACTGGGGGGCACCTACCTAATCTAACCTATACTGGGGGGCACCTACCTAATCTAACCTATACTGGGGGCACCTACCTATCTAATCTAAACTGGGGGGCAGCTAACTATCTAACCTATAGTGGGGGGCACCTACCTATCTAACCTATACTGGGGGGCAGCTACCTAATTAACCTATAATGGGGGCACCTACCTAATCTAACCTATACTGGGGGGCAGCTACCTATCTAACCTATATGGGGGGAACCTACCTTATCTAACCTATACTGGGGGAACCTACCTTATCTAACCTATACTGGGGGGCACCTACCTATCTAACCTATACTGGGGGCACCTACCTATCTAACCTATACTGGGAGCACCTACCTATCTAACCTATACTGTAGGGCACCTACCTATCAAACCTATACTGGGGGCACTTACTTATCTAACCTGTATTGGGGGCACCTACCTACCTAGCTAGCCTATACAGGTGGCAACTATACTGGCTACCTATATTGCAGGCACCTACCTAACTATCCTTTACTGGGGGCATCTACCTATCTAACCTATGCTGGGGGCAACTATTCTGGCTACCTTTATTAGAGGCACCCACCTAGCTGACCTGTAATGGGGCACCTACCTATCTAACTTATACCGGGGGCGCCTGCCTATCTAACCTATACTGGGGGCAACTATACTGGCTACCTATACTTGAGGCACCTACCTGGCAAACCTATACCGGGGCAACTATACTGGCTCACCTATGCCTGGCTACCTATACTGGGGGGACCTATAGCTGGCTACCTATACTGGATTACCTATTCTTGGCTACCTATACTGGGGGGACCTATACTGAGTGCAACTAGACCTGGCTAACCTATACCGGGGGCAACTATACTGGCTCACCTATGCCTGGCTACCTATACTGGGGGCCTATAGCTGGCTACCTATACTGGATTACCTATTCTTGGCTACCTATACTGGGGGGACCTATACTGAGTGCAACTAGACCTGGCCAACCTATATTGCGGGCGCCCATACCTTGCTGGGGGGGGGGCGCAATTTTTACACCCTCGCCCTTGGTGCATTTTAGCCTAGAAACTGCACTGCCAGCAGGTGCCAGCAGTCTGTGGTGGGTCAGGCGTGCATTAAAACGCACACCAAATGCAAAAAATCGTCCGCAGTTTTACCAGAAACACAACTGTGGTCCCTCTTTAAAATTAGGCAAACAATAAGCAGGCCATACGTGATTATCTCAATAATTTAGATTTAGAGATAAATTTAGAGGATATTTTTTGTCAAATCCATATTGCAATAAACCAGAAAGGTGTCTTGAATTTTGTTCAGCTATGCACTGAATAAAGATAAAATTACGCCTGTCCTATGCATCTTGTGCTGACATACTTGATGTGTAATAGACTGATTTTTGTGTAGTAAAATCTGTAAAGCAGTAATTTCCTAATGAGCTATTGGAAAAGAACAGAATTCTTTGAAATATCTATGTAAATAACAAGCTGAAATAAAGGATCAGGATTTGGGCTATCTATTGGAGTCAGTTTATGTTTAGCAACTAGTTTGACCTGGGGAAAAAGTACCTAAGGGGTGGCTCTTGGCCTGGCTACCTCATTCTCATCAGACATGATGCAGATAGAGGAAGCATGCTCATGGAGTTCTTATTTATAATTCCCCTTTTTCAGGGTGTAACAGTTGCAATACAAAACTACAGATACACCCATGATACCTGATGCCTCCCAACTTTTTGAGATGAGAAAGAGGGACACTTAAGCCACACCCTGGATTACGCCCCCATCACACCCCTAGTCACGCATACCATAAAGATGTCATTAGAAACATATGTTGTTTTATAATTCAAACCACAATGGTCCTTTCTATCCTGGTTCATTTTCCTTCATATTAACATTTTAAAATTAGGAATATATAATTTTAAAGGATGGGAATAAAGTTTAGAGTCAATCAAACACATGTTTTAGAAGAGAAATATATATATATATATATATATATATATATATACTTAGAAAGAGGGACAAAGTCCTGAAAGAGGGACAAATGAGGAGGAAAGAGGGACAGAGGGACAGGGCTTCCAAAGAGGGACTGTCCGTCCAAAATAGGTACAGTTGGGAGCTATGCATGATACAAAACTATTAATCCTATTGCTTTCTACACCAACTGAGCCCTTGAAATAAGTAATAAAACAATGAAATGAATTCTGGGGAAATCAGTAGGTCAGTTAATAATGTTTTCTTGCAATAATAAAAAAAAAAAAGTGCTACAGCAGAGAAAGTGATATGGACAATCTCCCAGATTTTCTGAGTGACTGGTATATTAGTGCAAAGTGCCCTGCAGCTATAGCTGTTCCATATTCTGGAGCATTAGTACAACCAGTGTCTATTCTTGTATTGAGATTGGCATATAGCTGTTCCCGGGAAAGTGAGCTCGCACTCTGCTTTGTGACTGGGAACAAGCAGACAGGCAGGGTACCTGATAGCAGCACGCAACTAGCATCCTACAAATAACAGGCATGGGCACTCAGACTTTGAGGGGGGAGGAGGAATAGCCTGGAGGAGGGGACGTTACATGAGGAGAAAAGCAAATGTAGCACAGGGAAGGAATAAGGAGTTCCTTACACCTCCCACAACTTTCTACTTCACACTGAGATTGTGAATGTCCTTCCTCACATTTCCCAATATCAGTGCGGGAGAGCTGAGTGACATTTGAACTGACTATGGCAATCACTGCAGAATAAACAAAAGTGTAGCGGCTGGCATGAAACCAGCATGGCACGTTGGATGAGAGCCTTCCCTATTGGCTTATTCACGGAGAAGATTAAACCCAACAACATAAACTCAAGTCCGCTTTGAGAGCTAGATGCTCTCTCTATTCATCTTCCTACTTTGTTTCATAAGCCTGTGCAGAGCTGGGCACCGCTGGCAGTACATCATAATAACTCTTTTCCTTTCCGATCCTACTTCGTCCCGCGGTATTTGGAGCATTGAAGCTAGGATGGTAATCATTTGGAATGTATTTATACAAGCGTTTTTGCTGGCATTGGTCAAAGCCAATCACAGGAGCTCCAGGGACTCGGCAAACTGCAAGCTCAACAAGAAAGTAAGTGGAAACTTGTGCAGCACTTGGGGGGAAAGGGAGCTGTGCTTATCCAGGGTATTGTGTGCACATACCTTATTGCAATACCTTCTGTGATGCCATCCAAGATCAGCATTACCTTTCTTTTAAAAGGCTCGAGGTATTCATTGCTAGTCATAGTTATGTATGTACACCTCCATCCACTATTAATATAGTTCACAGGTGTGTTTAAATCAGAATATACAGTATTTAAAGACACTAACTAGCACAATAGTAATTATAGTAATCATTACAATACCTCATTATTATATTGTCAGTATTTGCCCTCTGCCTGTCTACAACACCATTTACTGTATATACTATATTAAGTCAACTAATATACTATATTCATAGTACATTTGGTGCTATGCAACTCGAGTGTCATTTGATTGTTGTTACAACAAATTATATCAATAATTCAAAATTGTAGCACTTTTTTTGTATTATTATCCATAATGCTATGGTGTTTTTAGGAGGGTGAATGTATAAATTTCAGTATTTTTATATGACACAATTGACATACTTGATGTGTAATAGACTGATGAATGATTAAGTTACAACAATCGCTAGCATTACAGACTCATAATTCTCTAACATATTGAAATACATATTCACATGATTTAATTAAGAAATTTGTACTGGGCAAAAATTAGAAAATTATACTCTCTGCAACGTCTTTTTTAAGATATGTGCTTTTTTTCCTGTTCTAACTAGTGAGCTTAGGCTGTGTTCTCAGTGGTGAGTTGTGTTGCGTCACCTGTAAAAATAAGGACGCAACAGAGGGGAAAAGTCTATGCATGCAGTGAGATGCATACAGTGAAGCATGCACAGAAAGCATGCTTTACTGCCACTGTTATTGCAAGCGTTATGCAGCAACTCACTCCATGTATCCCGTTATGCCTGATGGATATGTCGCACTGCCAACCCGCCGATGTGAACATACCATTACAATATAATTGTATCACGGTAGCAATGAAATTATATTGTCCAGCGCAATGCACCACAATGCCCCACTATTTCGTTGCCTTACGCTGGGAATACACCATGAGTTTATTTGGCAGATAGATGGCTCGATAGATAATTTCCAACAAGTCCAACCTGATTTCGATCGTTTTTCTGAATGATTTTTTAATAGAATTAAATGGAAATAGTTCCGAAAAAACGATTGCAAAAATCGATTGGAAACTCGATCGGCCAGTTAATCTGCCGAAAAAAACTCATTGTGTATTCCCAGCATTAGATGCGGGAGGCATTTTTTAAAGTAAATAATGAGGGGTGTTAACTGCCTAACTTTCCACCTGCTCTACCCAAGTGGTAAGCCATATTACTGAGCTTCAAATGGTGCATATATATATATATATATATATATATATATATTTTACATTTGTATTAAAAATAAAAACAAGGTCGCTCCTCAAGTCTTTTTTAAACATTGTATCTCTCATACAAGATGGTATTGGCAGAACAGCTGAGCCCACAGGCATGGGGCTCCATCATCTGAACAAAACCACGTGGTTCCTGTCATTGGTAACTTTGCAACAGAGATGCTGACATCTTTCCCACCTCTTACAAAGCCCCTTTGTCCAAATCAAGGGCAAGAGGGTTCGTTGATACTGTGCTGCAATACCCGCAACAAGTAGTGTGCCGGATTTACTGTACTTGCTCCTGTGATCTGGTGGAGGTGCTCCCACTGTCAATGTATTAGAAGTGTGTCCTTGTTTGCTAATCATCGTGCAAGTCAGGAATGTCCATTTTATTGCAATGGATATTCACAGATCTAGTGAAAATAATGTATGTGAATGGGCTAATCAGGAAAACAAGGGTACAGTCTACATGTCTGTTGATCCACCGCTACTCACTCAAAAAAATGGCCCGGCAGCAGGCCTAGTATGAACCGACCCTAATGTGCAGTCTGTTATGCTACCCATATAATAATATAGCAAGTGATTCACAGCCCCCCTCCCCTTAATCCACCCCGGCAAACTCTGAATGGATAGTAGTGATCAAGTCTACTACTCTCAACTAGACTTCAGTCAAAATCAAATGAAGATTTGATTAATCCACTAGCATTGTCCTACTTGATCCATTATCACACTATGCAGCCTTTGATTTCTCTCCATTCCTCACCCTGCCCATTTAGAGATTCATGATTGATAAACTGCCCAAATGAATGTAACGTGAATGGTTGGGCTCAGGCAAATTTACCTTTTCTCCTAAGTTATCTTCTAGGAGATAATTTTTCATCTTCTGTTTAAGAAGTTTACAGAAAGAGTACCAAAAAGTAGGTAATAAAGTACTCTATTTACTTGCTGGCTAGTTACTTAAAGTAATTGGGAATTGCTAAAAAAAATAATACAAAAATGAAGCAGATACTTACCTGAGGAGAAGGAAGGCTCTGGGTCCTATAGAGCCTTCCCTCTCCTCTCCCGGTCCCCTCGATTAAGCAATGGCACCCCCTTTTAAATCCCACACCACGGGGGACTTAGAAAGTGTTCAGGAGCCGAGTGCTCCTGAAGTCAGGTGGCCCATCTTCAGGAGCACTCGGGGGGGGGGGGGGGGGGGGGGGGGCTTCCTAAGACTTCTGAAGCCTCCTTCGCGGCAGAGAGAGAACAGTATTTGACCAAATTGGTCATATACTGCTACCGGGGGGCCAGCGCTGGAATGGGGACTGAGAGAGGAGCAGGAATGCTCTATAGGAGCCTTCCCGCTCCTTAGGTAAGTATCTGCTTTATTTTTTTTTTACTAGTTCCCAATGACTTTAAAAATGTTATTGATATGTAAAGATATCCCATAGGTAAAAACTTAGGAGAAAAAGTGAATTGGACTGGGCCCATGAGATCCCAGCCAAATTTGTTCAAAGCAGTTGAATCAGCTGAAAAAAAAAATCATACGTTTATTGTCAGTATTTGTGACTTATATGAACCATTCTGTGGACTGTTGTGCGCGTTTCACACTACATACATTGTGTTGCACACCCTAAAAAATAGAATGGTAATGCAACGGTAATGTAAAGCTGCATTGCAGCCTACAGCTGTGATGCAAGCCCTACAGTGCAGAATACAGTCCATAGACTTTTACACCAGGTACTGCATGCTGAGCATTATCCCATTGGAAATCTTTGCACCGCAAAAGCATGGAAATCCCCATTGGTATACAATTACATCACGTTGTGATGGTTGCAATTCGGTTGTCCATTAAGGCCCATACACACGTCGGATTTTTCTGAACGACGGGTCGTTTGAACGTCCCGTCGTTCAGTCGTTCGCACGCGGAATCAGACGTGTGTACGGACTATCGTTCGCGTGATAAGACTGGTTTCCAGCGATCCGCCCGGCGGATCGCTGGAAACCAGTCTTATCACCCGAACGATAGTCTGTACACACGTCGGATTTGACGTGCGAACGACTGAACGACGGAACGTTCAAACGACGGGCCGGTCAGAAAAATCCAACGTGTGTATGGGCCATTACACCCAGAAGCAATGGATTTTGTGTGAAAGCACCATTACGTTCAGTGCTAAATTACTTATTAATTACTTATTAACCATGAAAAAAGTATGAACTGAATTCAGAGTTTTTAGTTTGCTGTCCATCCAGTGTTAAAAAGTTGAGGCAACAAATTGTTTAGATGTTTATTTCACAACTTTCAATCAATTACAGGTCAGAGTAGATTAGGATTCAAGGGGATTTGCTCACAGTTTGATACCTATCCCTTTTCCTAGCAGTGGTATAAAACACCCCTGCAGCCATGGTAAGCACTCAAGTGAAAAATATAATATACAATGCTTGATTAGTGTAAGAGCTGTTTGCCAAGTAATATCATGAAAATTAAATTTGGACCATATGTTAAAAACGTACTTGACTAATTCATTAACCAGGTAGAAAGTTGGAATGTACATCAATGTTAACCACACTTATTTGATTGCTTATCATATTCATATTGAGTGTGTAAAATGAACAGTCTACTTTAAAGCCAAAGTCGTTCATACAATTGTTTTATACATCTATGTATCTTTGTATCTATAGCCTACTTGTTCCTAAATTATCTACACAGCTGACATTCTTTGTTCATTTAGAGCATGATCATTTTACATATCTTTTTTCAACTCAGTGCTGTGTGTCTGTCTATGTGTTTTTCAATTCAGCTGGACATTGAAAAAAGGCACTTTCAGTTTTGAGGCCATGTAGGTGGTGCTGTCGTCATACAGTGGTCAAAGCCTTGCCACCTTTTATGATCCAACTGGATACATTGGTCTGCAGAAACTGCCATTTTGGACAACCATCTGATGAAGAAATGGTTGTTCTTTACAACAATCGACTATTCTTGTCCAAAAATAACCTCTACCATCTGGGATGGAGTGTTTGAGTTAAATAATTCTGTCACCACTCCATCAGTGCAACACCGGACATAGTTTGTCAGTGGAAACAGGGTCAGTAGTCCTTGTTTCTGACAACTACCTGCCAGATGATGGTCTTTCTGTAGATGCTTGCCTGCCTCTTATCCTATTAAGAAAGTTGCTTATCTGTGGCTATTTAATAAGTGCTATATTATACACCATCCTTAGGCTTGGTTCACATAGAGCCTGATCATGAAAGGCCAAGTGGAAGGGGCAGTGCAGTTTACGTTCTGAAGGTGCATTGTGGTCTGGTTGGAGTCCAGAGCAGATGTGTTTCCAACACAGGCTTCTGTGGGAAATGCATGTGCTGTTCAGAGTTATTGTGCAGGTTGGGAGTTTGTGTTATGGTTGGATCTGGTGCAGACTGACAAGGATGAATAGGTCCTATTAATAGGTTCAGTTCCACTGTCAGTTTGTCTGGGATCTGGCAACATTGACAAAAAAATGATGATATCCTTTGAAGTGTGAATCGGGCCTAACAGACATCCTCCACATCTAGAACAAGGGAGAGATAGAGGGAAAAACCTTCTCTGGAATGCACTTCTCCAGATGTCTTCCCTGCTACTGTCCTTACAGTGGCTCTGCTCTCCCATATGTGAAGTGTGTGTGATGAAGGCAAAACAGAAAATAAAACTGTGGGATTTTCATCAAGTCATTTTAGAAATAGGAGGCTATGTATAATTGTTTATCTCATTAGTGTATTTTCAGTTCAGGTTCCCTTTAAAGTAGACCAGTCTGTGTAAAATATAAAATATCATTTTAAAATGACAAAAGTAAAATGTAAACATAGACGTACGTGTTAAGCTAATCACATATGCATGCGGTTTGTGACTGAACTGGCAAATATACTGTAGAATGGGTATTTCTTAGAAAATGCATAAGTTTAAATGATATTGAATAGACGGGGCAGAAATTGAATGCAACACATACTAGCTGTACTGAAATGACACCTGCATTTATGCAAGTTAATGAAGAGATGTCTTCTCCACTCCCCTGTATTTCTCATAGCAGAAATCATCCAAGTCTTCTGCTGAATACCAACATCTTGGAGGACAACATTGCCTGGATGTGCCAGTGGTACCTGTACCTAACCTGGCCTCTTTGCTGAAGATTACATGACACTCTGAGTATGGGAGAATACCCAGGAAACCTGGGCTTTGGGGAACAACATTTTGGCACAGTTTAAATAAGACCAGCTGTAGTCCTGCTATAATAGTTATTGATCATACGTCAGACAGGATAGAAGGGCAATGGTGACTTCAGCAACCACTGAGGAAGAGTACCTGCAAGAGCAGCACTAGAGAAATGCAAAGCCTTGCACTTTAAACATGCCTACCTGTTTGAGATACAGGTGTATTTACTCTATATTTTTGTTTTTTAATTCATGATTTTGCCTCCTTCCTGTCAAATAAACATCCCCTCCCCCATACTCCCCCTTCCCAGTAAAAAAATTACATATTACCAAATCATTACCTTCCTGCTTGTTGTTACCCAGCAGAGAGGACATAGCTATAATTGCAATTCTCCACTCTTACATTCTTCCCTATGGAAGGAAGGAGGTGTGGTGTTCCCAATTGTATCAGTGACTAATGTAAAATGATGGACTTCAGCTCTGCTTCTAGGTCAGTAGGGATGATCAATAAGATGCAAATACTTCCAAGTTTATGCAAGTTGATTGGTCCATTTAAAAGCTGCATATAGTTGCATACAAATGTATATAAATTTGCATCAACTCGGAAACATTTGCATATCACTGATCATTCCTATAGGTCAGGGAAAGGAGGTGAGGGAGAAAACCCAATTCAGACATCAAGAACCCACCTGAGATTCTAGACAATATTTTAGCTGGTCTTTCCAAATTGCAGTCATGGGTTATTTCTCATGTTTCCTCATAAAATCCTGTATGTACTTGGTTAATGGATGGTAGAGACTGGAGGAGACCTCCGGGTTATGTTAAAGCAGACTTGTGACTTTCATGGACAAAAAAGTTAGATACCTACCTCGGTTGAAGGGATCCTCACTATTGCAACATCCAGCTGAGCTGTTTTGCAAACTGACATCCATATATCATTTAATATGTGTTTTAGTACGTTACAAAAGAGTAATCATTTTTATATGAGCTGTAATTAGTTGATTGAGTGTATTGAGTGCATTTGAGTGTTAAAAGTATGTAACATAAAAGACATTTCATCACTGCCAAAGCTTGGAAATGTTAAAGCTATATTAAGATGACATCTGCTTTTGGGAACAAAAAGCTCCTGACCAGGAAACTGACACTCAAGCCTGTCGGTCATCCCATTCATGTAGGTTAGGTACAGGAGCTGCCACTAGATTACATTTCTGAAACACTTAAGCAGCCAAGAAACAGTGAAAGACAGCTTGAGATAAGGTTCTACTGCAGGATTCAAACGTTCAAAGGGTCATTATTCCTGCTTTATTTTACATCTTAAAGCAGCAGGGTCAGCCATACTATGCCAGGAAAAAAACCTTACATATATAAATAGATAACTACTTGTAATACTTACATAACATATGTTATATAGTAAATAAAGAGAATTCTGTTCCTTGCATTTGCCAAATTGGATTCCCTCTGACTGAAGGCAATCCTGATGTAATTTCCTCCTCCAATCTGCAGTATCATAGCTAGGTTGCTTGTAAACACGTGTGAGCCAAGCAGGGGCGTACCTAGAAATCCCCGGGCCCCCCTGCAAAAAGAAAAAATCTGTCCTCCCCCCCCCCCCCCTCAGGGACTTTTGGGGGGCAGGAGCGGTCGCAGCATAATAGGAGAGCGTGGCCGCAAATCGGTGGGGAGGGGGGACATTCTCCCCCCCCCCCCCTCACCTCGGGCTCTCCTCTCAGCGCTCCCCTCCTGCAATCATTGGTGGCGGTGGCGGCAAGATGACACATTACCTCCTTCTCGCAGGAGGTCTTCCGCTCTTAGAGAACGGAAGACCTCCAGCGAGAAGGAGGTAATGTGTTATCTTGCCGCCACCGCCGCTGCCCGCTGCCATAAATGATTGTAGGAGGGGGAGCACTGAGAGGAGTGCCCGAGGTGAGGGGGGGGGGAATGTCCCCCCTCCCCACCGATCTGAGAGCCACAGCTCTCCTCTTATGCTGCGACCCCTCCTGCCCCCAAAAAGTACCTGAGCGGGCCCTAGGGGGCCCCCCCCCCACTACGGCAGGGGTCGCATCCCCTATTGTTACGCCAGGGGAGCAGAGCATCAGGTTTCAGCTCAGCAGCTTCACACTGAAGTGCCCTCAACCAATCAGTGAGGAGCAGGAATGTGGGAGGGATGCAATGTAAGATGAGATTTCAGGCTGCATAATTTACACATTGCAGTGGGTAAATGGAATCGGATTTTGTGGCTGACAATCCCTCTTTAAAAGACAGAGTGTGGTTTGTAAACTGCAAATATGACAGAATGATTCAATGTTGCAAATGATGACAAAAAGCTATATAACTGGAAAAAAAAATAAGAGTCGGAGTTGGAGTTGGTGGAATCATAATTAAAGGACACCTGAAGTGAGAGGGATATGAGGGCTGCCATATGTATTTCCTTTACCTGACTGTCCTGCTGATCTTTTGCCTTTAAACACCGAACAAGCTTGCAGATCAAGTGCTCTGGCTGAAGTTTGACTAGATTAGCTGTTCCAGGTGTGTGATTCAGACACTACTGCAACCAAAGCGTTCAGCAAGACTGTCAGATAACTGGTACAGTTGAAAAGGAAATGAATATGGCAGCCACCATATGTCTCTCACTTCGGGTTCCCTGTTTCGCAGGTCTGAGTCTGACCTTATAAAGATAGCTTAGTGTTGCCTGGAGCTTTCAAGCACCATAAAAGACAGTCTGCACATTTCAGTCATGCTACAGCATGGTATTAACGTATACAGTCATCCAGATTACTAGAAACTATGTTAAAAGATGGAATTTTCACAATGGAACATAGTAACATCAAACCTTAGAATACATAAGGGAACCACAGTTTGGATCTCGGATAGTTTCTTTATGCACCGTAGAGTTTTGCACAGAGAATAAAATGAGTGTATACATAGACCAAGCACATGTCTCGTACTGCTGAGAAAGCATTTTCAGTACAGTAGTATACGCCGATATTGGTTCTACTCTGAAAAGCACGTTGACTCAGTAGTGTGATTAGTTATGGATCCAGGGGGCCTGTTGAGAATTTTGCTGCTACCTCGTCTTTTGTAGTTACGCCCTGCTGGTCTCATCCCGTGCATAAATCACACAATGAATAGCCAGCAGTAGAAACTTCAGTCAAGCAGAGGGAATTGAATTGCCCACCTTGTAGTTTCTGCTCAGTGATGCCTCCAGGTGCTGCAACTTTCTCTGGAAGATGAATGTTTATTTCTGTGATTTGTTGTGAAACGCCTGTATACCCTTTATTTTACTTAATGAGAGTTGCGGTATTTCTCTTTACGTAATGATTGACAGACTATAGAACCCTCTTTACCATAGTAATGGTTTCACAGTCACAAATGATATCATATTAGAATAGTAAGCAAATTGAAACTCAGGCAGAGAACTTTAGCTATGTATTGACAGATCGACTATGAGATATCTTCCTGATCTTTTGCCTGCCCATACACTGCAGACCCATTCCCCATAGATTTCAGCATGATATCTATCAGGAATGAGCCTAGTAGGCCTCCACTGCCTGCCTGGCCGCCTTCTAAGTGTAAAATGACCCCCCCCCCTCCCCCGCTCTGAAAATTCTCACCTGTCCTGCTGGCTCGACCCCCCCCCCCCCCCCCTGCTGTCACCCCTGTTACTGCAAGTGCTGTGCCATGTGGCAGGTGTACCTGGTGCCGCGTGGTGCAGGCACTCGTAGCAACAGGGATGTCAGCGGAGGACGCCAGGAGTCAGGTGAGAATTTACAGAGCACAGGGACTGGTAGGGAGTGAGAAAGATGGATATAGAGAAGGAATTGAGACGTGTTGAGACAATGTGGATCTACAGACTAAATACTCTGATACCAAATGGCTTAAATTCAGAGATTGATTTTTCAATCTATTTAGAATAATTGTATTATAATAATAAATATCGTAACCTACAGTGTATTTTGTCTTTGAGATCAATTCCTTATCTTTCCTCTCCTCTCCCTTCAAAAATTATGTATACACAATATGTCATCACAAGCACTTTTCTCTTAAGAAATCCATCTATGTGTGAAAAACAATGAGAGGTGTTTGTCTCTAACCCTATTTGAAGGTGGACACACCTTGTATGTTCTATACATACGGTGTGTGCCTAACAACCTGCTCTAGTTAATTTATGAAGATATTTCCCTTTAAGAGATTATGGTATGGGTGAAGCAAAAGGGTCCTGTGTGGATGTTTGCAGGGATTATTATTATTATTATTATTTAGTATTTATATAGCGCCGACATATTACGCAGCGCTGCACAGTGTATATATATATATATCTTGTCGCTAACTGTCCCTCAAAGGAGCTCACAATCTAATCCCTACCATTGCCATATGGCTATATTATGTAGTGTATGTATTGTAGTCTAGGGCCAATTTTAGGGGGAGCCAATTAACTTATCCGTATGTTTTTGGAATGTGGGAGGAAACCAGAGTGCCCAGAGGAAACCCACGCAGACACGGAGAGAACATACAAACTCTTTGCAGATAGTGCCCTGGCTGGGATTCGAACCAGGGACCCAGCGCTGCAAGGCGAGAGCGCTAACCACTACACCACCGTGCTGCCCATGTAGGCATATTACGCCGCCTGCAATTAGTACAGAATGCCGCCGCAAGCCTGTTAACGAGCCAACCCCGCCATTGCCACATAACACCAACCCTGAGCTCACTCCACTGGCTACCGATAAAATGGAGAATTTTGTTTAAGATTGGCTTACTGACATTCAAATCCTTGCACAGTCTGGGCCCTGGATACCTGAAGGACTTGTTGCAACTACATCACACCCCCCACAATCTTAGATCAAAAGGACGTAACACCTTGGTCACCCCCAGAGTCCACCTCAAAACCTTTGGAGACAGAGTCTTTTGTCATGCTGCCCCTACACTTTGGAACTCCCTGCCACACCCAATCAGGACAGCCCCATCCCTGGAAGCATTTAAGTCTAAACTGAAAACCTACCTTTTCAGTCTGGCATTCATGAACATCTGACTATCTCCTCTGTAACACAACCCAGCCTGAAACCCTGTATTAATCTGAGACACAGCTATGCGCTTTGAGTCCTATGGGAGAAAAGCGCTTTACAAATGTTATTGTATTATTGTATATGTGTGTATATATGCCATGTGATGAATGTCGTCTAAAGTACCTTCAAAATGATGCACGGAAACACTGACTGATATCATATCGCTGGTAGTCCAAATTCCTTTATTTTAGAATGCTGGCTAAAATGAGCAGGAAGCTAGTGTGGTATCCTGTTATCTTTGGGTGAACTCTGTAAGAGAATCCCTCTCGTTCTACATGATACACTTTACGTGAGAAGGGCAATCATACCAATATCAAAGATGGCGCTTTTGCAGTAATCATGTGACCTCTATGATGACCATATAAGAGACTGGGAAATTCTTCATCCACGCCCTACACCCTGAGGAAGGCCGTGATTGGCCGAAACATGTAGGTGGGCGGAACTAAAGACGCCAGACCTACCCACAGCAGTGTCCCACGCTGATCTCCGCTGAGAAGCCGCTGGAACGCGGATAGATCGCGGGATGAAGCACCGCCACTCATAGGGGATCCCCTACCCGACCATAACAGCCAGCAGGCACACTTGGAAGCGTGAGTACGCATAGATCAAGGCATTTATTGAAGTGTGGTGAGCGGGTAAAAAACGGGGCAGCATTGCCCGCTCAAGCAATGATGGTTGATTCAAGCCTTTCTGCCATGCTTACAATACAATACAATACAATAACATTTGTAAAGCGCTTTTCTCCCATAGGACTCAAAGCGCATAGCTGTGTCTCAGATTAATACAGGGTTTCAGGCTGGGTTGTGTTACAGAGGAGATAGTCAGATGTTCATGAATGCCAGACTGAAAAGGTAGGTTTTCAGTTTAGACTTAAATGTTTCCAGGGATGGGGCTGTCCTGATTGGGTGTGGCAGGGAGTTCCAAAGTGTAGGGGCAGCATGACAAAAGGCTCTGTCTCCAAAGGTTTTGAGGTGGACTCTGGGGGTGACCAAGGTGTTACGTCCTTTTGATCTAAGGTTGTGGGGGGTGTGATGTAGTTGCAACAAGTCCTTCAGGTATCCAGGGTCCAGATTGTGCAAGGATTTGAATGTCAGTAAGCCAATCTTAAACAGAATTCTCCATTTTATCGGTAGCCAGTGGAGTGAGCTCAGGGTTGGTGTTATGTGGCAATGGCGGGGTTGGCTCGTTAACAGCCTTGCGGCGGCATTCTGTACTAATTGCAGGCGGCGTAAGTCTTTCTTATGCAGGCCTGTGTAGAGGACGTTGCAGTAGTCTAACCTTGATGTGACGAAGGCATGAACTAGGGTTGGAAGATCCTCTGAAGGAATTAGGTGTTTAATCCTTGCAATATTCCTTAGGTGAAAGAAGGAATGTTTCACAACAGCTGAGATTTGATTCCTGAAGCTTAATTTCTGCTTCTGTTATGTCATGCTTCTGTTATGTCTGCTGCTGTATGCTACTATATCTCATTAATGCTCATGGGTTTATCGATGGATGTCAATCCAAATTGACGTGCAACTATTACCTAACATCTGCGGGAATATTGGCACAACTCCTTGCTTACTAATACCTGCTTCAACATGCATACTAACATCTATTGACTGAACTGGTCGTAATGCTTAAGAGTGATATTGGAATATGAGAAGTGCCTATTGGAATATATGCAAGGACTGCATGCTTTTTTCTTGATCCCAATGACTTGGAATATACATGCTATATACCCAGCGCTGAGAGATTTTTTGCTTGCAAGCAGTTTTTGATATCTAGGTCTGTGCAGCTCATTAGCAACCTATTGTGCAATATATTGCTGGTGTGTGAAGGGGTGTATGGAGGACCCCAGAGTGAGAATGGTGGAGGTCTGGATGAGCTTTAACCCTTTGATTTTAGTACTTTTTTAATTAGTGTGGTTTGATGTCAATTTGAAGGTTCAATAAAGCTGTTTTCTAATTTTTGAACTTGAGGTCTTTAAGCATCTTCTTTTCCTCTTCCCATAAACAGTTTATATTACTAGTTGGAGACCCAAGAACAAGTGTATCGTGTGGTAGCAGGGGTGTATAACACCCATGTACCCACGTGAACGCCATTTGTACTCAAAATAAAGAGGACTGTGTTTCTTTCATAAATTTGTACCATGTGGCAGGTGTACCTGGTGCCGCGTGGTGCAGGCACTCGTAGCAACAGGGATGTCAGCGGAGGACGCCAAGAGTCAGGTGAGAATTTACAGAGCACAGGGACTGGTAGGGAGCGGACCTTTTATACTTGGGGGCCGTGGCAAGGGGGTGGTTGCATATGTCAGTCATCACAATATTGAACGCTGTTACCGCCGTGCACCTAATCAAACACTTTCAACTGAGATTTTCCAGCATATCTGATCAATGCATTTGACCGATTTCAATCCAAAAATAGTTTTAAACATTAGTTGGACGGAAATGTTGCAGCACCGATTTTCATCCGATTCAATTAAATTATTGCATCAGATGGTCGATCGGGCCGCAAAATGGTTAGATGTATGGCTACATTAACATACCTAAGTCGAGCAAAGAGATCCATATGTATAAAAGGATCCTTGATGTCACTTGTTGCCATTGTTTATATGAACAGTCTAAGGCTCAACACACACCATACAATCTTGGTTGCTCAATCTTACCACTTTCATGTAGTATAAGAGCTTATCCAATCAGTCATTCAAGGTATTTTCAATCTGTTGGCTCTTATACTACAAAGATTTGGTAAATCTGTACAACCAAGATTGTATGGTGTGTGTTGAGCTTTAGTCTGCTTTCACACCAAGCCAGAGCGATATTGCACTTTTGAAAGGGTTTGCTGCAAGGCCTGCATTCACCCCTAAGTGAAACTGTGCTTTTGATCAAATGAATAGTAATGCAATCTGCTGTCTGTAAAAATGCATGCAGGTTTTTCTGTGGACTCAAATGGAATGGATCGATGAGACCAATAGAAAATCATTGCAGCCTGTGAACCATCTATTTTGAATTTGCTACCAGGTCTATCAAAACGCACAGCTGTGAACATAGTGAGATCCAATGGTTTAATGCTTAATACAAACGGTTCGTTCCCGCATCGAATGCGCCGCTCGATTCCCGACGAATCGATTATTCCCGAACATTTCTGAGCGCATTTCGATGATTTTTAGGTCGATTGCCATGTAAAGTATGGCAAATCGACCTAACGATCCATCGAAACGCGAATCGGACATGTCGGAAATAAACAAATCGACGGGAATCGAGCGGCACATCGACGGGAATCAAGTGCGGGAACGAACCGTGTGTATCCAGCATAAGATTGCACTATGCTATGTAAGGTTTGTAATACATTATACATTTAATTTAAACAACCCAATTGAATGAAAATCAGGTCCTCAGTTGATCAATTATTAACAGAAAACTCAATTGTAAAAGGTGGTGACATCAACATCCAAATAGCTTTATAATGCATCGAATGGTACAAATCAAGTAGTGGTGGTAATTTCACAAACTTTCAAATGGAGATCTGTTGATATGTGATTGATATCTGCCAGTGCTCTTTCTTGATATTGATTATTTGCCAGTTTGGGTGCTCATTGCATAATGTAGTATATAACTGGCATTATTCTGTGGAGAGTGAGGAGGGGCTAAATGCACTTGTTAAAAGTCCAGTTCTGGACAGTGCCGTAGTGGGTAGCACTCTTTCTTTGCAGTGCTAGGTCCCTGTTTGAATCTGGACCAGGACACTGCCTGCATGAAGCGTGTACAGTATGTTCTTCCTGTGTTTACATGGGTTTCCTTTGGGCACGCTAGTCTCCTCCAACCTCAAAAACTTACAAATAAGATAACTGACTTCCCCCAACATATTAACAATAGATTATGATGGACATATGACTATGGTGGGGACTAGATTGTGAGCCCCTCTGAGGAACAGTTAGGGCTGGTGCACACCAGAGCGGTTCTGGAGCGTTTCTTAAAATGCTTGCAGAGGGAAAACCACTTGGCTAATGAAAGTGAATGGGCTGGTGCACATCAGAGCAGTTCGTTTTTTCCACAAACGCAAACTCGGGGGCTGCAGCATTTTTTAGATTTCTGAGGCGTTTCTGCCTCAATGTTAAAGTATAGGAAAGTGGAAAACCTCTCTGAAAAACGCTAGATTAGAGCGGTTTTCCAGGCGTTTTTGTTACAGAAGCTGTTCAGTAACAGCTTTACTGTAACAATACTTGAAATATGCTACACAAAAATTCTCCAAAAAACGCTAGGCATGTTTAGAAAACCTCTCTAAACATGCCTAGAATCGCTCTGAAATCTGCTTCAAAAACCTCTAGTATTTTGTGGATCTGCTAGAGGTTTTTGGTGTGCACCGGCCCTTAGTGCCAATAGTATATACTCTGTAAAGTGTTGTGGAAGATCTCAGTGCTGTAGAAATACTCTCTCTGTCTTCCTTCTACATAAGATAAGTGTCAGCACTTGTCTGGTCATGTTTACTGTATGTTGCTTTGCAGAGGCCAGCCCCATTTCTATGGGCTTGCAAATAGTGCAATTACCCAGGGAGCCAGATTGAGTGGCAAGGAGGGGGGCGCAACGGCGGGGGGAGCGGGCATAGCGTAGTTATGGAATGTTTAAACCCTCGCCCTGGGTGCAATTTAGCCTAGAAACTGCCCTGGCAGAGGCAGATACATTTTTTTTTTGTTTCAATGTTTTCTATTGAAGTTTTGAAACAATAGTTAACAAGCGATTACTTATAGTCATAAGGGCCCTTTTCCACTAGCAATCGCTAGCGTTCACGCTGAACGCTAGCGATTGCTGAATCGCAATTACCGGCGATTCCCCGACGTTCGCGGCCGCGATTTTGCTATGCTATGCACTGCATAGCAAAATCGCGGCAAATATCGCTCCGCCGCGCGTTCGCGTTCCCGTCAAAAACGAATCGCGGTAGTGGAAATGACCTACTGCGATTCCTATGTTAAAAAGCAAACCGTAGCGATTGTAAAATCGCTAGCGGTTTGCGTTTTTGCGATTCAGCCAGCGCAAACGCGCTGGTGGAAAAGGGCCCTAAAAGCGGTTACAATAAACACAGATATAAAATAGTAACACATGGCAGAGGACAGAACATAGTCCTGCTGTTTAACTGATCAACTGTATGCAGAATTAAACATGGGTATATCAATAACGGAGAATACAGAGCTAGTGTCACTAGGGTAAACCACTTGAAATATATGCCGATTTTAATCAACCTAGATGGTATAGTTGATGGGCTGTACCAAAACGTGTCTTGTGGGATTTGACACGAATGACAGCGGGGTAAGTTTGTTCTATCTAATCCAGACGGGGAGGGGGTGGGTGGTCAAGTGGGAGAAGGGGGGGGGGGTGGGGTCGTTAGGGGATAGAGAGAGGAGGGCCAGAACTGGGTTTTAGAGTTGGCTACCAAGTTAAAGGGAGTATTAATTAAATAATAGTTGTGGGGTGATTTTATCCCAGGGAACTCTAAGGTGATCTACTGATCTCCCTGGAAGGGAGCGTTTAAGGAACAGAGCTTCCATGTTTAAGTTTAGGTCTACCTGGCTTCGGAGCTGAGTTAACGTGGGTATCTGGTTGTGACCCCAATTAGATAGGATCAGCTGACGAGCAGCATAAATAATGTGGGGTATTATTGGTCTGTGAGGGGTCTGAAATGATTCCAGACCCACTAGTAAGAGTCCAAGTACAAAGTTAGGGGGAGTGTTTTGTCCTGATATTAAGGATATTATTTTAAAAATTTCGGACCAAAATACTTTAATAAGGGGGCATTCCCAAAGAATGTGGAGTGATGAGCCCAACGAGTTACAGTTCCTCCAACATAGTGGGGAGTGTTGGGAAGAGAATTTGGACAGTTTTAAGGGGGTTATATACCAGTTGAACAATATTTTTTTTGAGGTTCTAAAAGGATTATGCATTTTGAGTAGCGTTTTAAGTCTGATCAGGCTCTTTGGAGGTGATCTACTGTTAAAGGGGTATGGACATCTATATCCCAGGATTGTACTGAGCGTTGGAGAGGGTTATCGGAGGGGGAGATTAACAGTTTATACCAAACTGATATTTGACAGAGGCAGATAAATTTAAAGCCGGACATAGTTATTGCTTAATTTACTGAGGTTAGGTCACTTTCAGTATAATGATTAGGCTTTATGGCCCATATTCAATTCACCTTTTCTCCTGAGTTTTTTCCTAGGTGATATTTTCACAACTTGTCATAAAATGCCTCTTAAGCCACCAGCAAGCAAGAAAACACTCAAAATAAATGTTTTTCACCAATTTTGGGTACTCTTTTAATTGTAAAAGTGCTGAAAAGTTAGTTTAAAGAAAAGATGAAAGTGATCTCCTAGGAGATAACTCAAGTGAAAAAGCCTAAATGTATGTTTGGTGCCTAAACTTCTAACTGCTAGTGTATCTATCCATGCATGTGCAGTTCTGTATAGGACCTTGCATACTAAAACAATCCAAAAAAGTGTCCTAAAGGTAAAAAAAAAAACTTGCAGTATAATTTTGCACACTGTGTGCATTTTCTAATTTCCTTTTTAACCAATACCAGTTACCTGGCAATCCTGCTGATCTCTTTCAGTGCAGTAGTATCTGGATCACACACCTGAAACAAGCATGGAGCTATTCTAGTAAGACCTTAGTCAGAAACATCTGATCTGCATGCTTGTTCAGGGTCTATGGTTAGAAGTATTAGAGGCAGATGATCAGCAGGGCAGCCAGGCAACTAGTATTGCTTAAAAGGAAATAACTATGTCAGCCACTCAGATCAGACATACTTTAAAGGGAGTCTGAAGCGAATCTGGAAAAATACCCCAGATACCTAAGGAGAGGGAAGACTCTGGGTCATATAGTGCCTTCCGTGAACCCTGCCTCAATGATTCTATTGAATCTGATGTCTAATCTTTTAAAAAATAAGGCAAAGTTTATGTCAGTATTGAGCTTCATCCCCATCAGTACCTGATACCCACTTTCCCACATGAAATCTTTACCTTTCCTTGAATAGATCATCAGGGACATCTGTATGGCTGATATTGTGGTGTAATGTGATGTCAGAGCCATGGCCCTGACAGATTCCTGTCTGTGAACTGCATTGGATTGTGGAAAATAACGGTTGTTTCCAACTGTCAAGCATGCAGCATCTCCCTCTGTGCATAGAACTCTCAGTAAACAAACATTCCACAGAGATCAACTGACAGGACTACATCAGAAAGATTTTACAATGGGAAAACACTAAATTATTTATAAATGAATATTGCATAAATATTGTAAAAAAAAGTAGGCATTTTTATTATGATCAGTTCCTCTTTAAGGGTGGTTGCATGCCTATGGGCGGCTTTAGAATGCAGTAAATGAGATCCTTTGGCTCAGTAAAAGTCATCTGGAGTGTGTGAGGCTTTTGTTTGCATTTTGTCTTGCTCTGCACTGAATTGTTTATTTTATCCCAACTCTCATGCCTTTGCCAAGCACCCGATTCACTGCAACCTGACCCTTCCTTGCTGCAGCCAGTGATCACATGAGGCTAGTGTCTCTAGACATAACCAGCACTGCTTCATTAGCTTCCCCTATTCCATCTCCTGTTCCCATTATTGCAATCCAATTTGCATTTTAATTAGGTAAGATTCACAGTGTGCTCTACCTTTCTTATACAAATCACACAATTAAGGTTAGAGGATCTTCTTTAACATGCAGCATCCTTTACATAGCATTTCAATAGCGTGGTTTTCCAATAGCATCTTAGCACTTCTTGTTGCACAGGTGATGCATGCAAATGTTACGTGTTTCCACTTTCACTGTGCATTTCCCTTCACAGCCTTTGATGAAAAGTCCTGTATCACTTGTGTCACAGAAAATCTTCCATTTCTCATTAAAAAGCTTTTCCTTTGTATTTATTACATGATAGCTGGATGTTAGGACATCTTCTCTCCTCCCTTACATATTGTGAAAGACACTTCCATTATCTTTTACACTCAGACCTTCTGCATTCCAGATTATTACAGGGCCAGCCAATGCTCCCATCAACCCATCTTTTGTAACCAATTTCCCCTCTCTCTTCATCTCTTTCAGTTGTCTCTCCTGTATGTTTGATGTACAGATATATATAAGGAATCTTTTTATCAGCTAAAAATAGTGGTAAGCTTTATGACCTCTGAATTTGTACCCTGCTGATTTTCAAATGCTTATTTATGGTAGTGTAGTAATAATCGGGAAAACGAACTTACCTGAAAATTTTAAAACAAAGTGGCTAGTTCGATTCTGGGCTCCTCAGTAAGCCAGTAACTATTCAGTGAATAGCCCTTGGGCAAGACTTCCTTAGGACTGGGACTCACTAGAAGCACTTTTGCTGCACATGCTGAACACCAACGTGCGTTGAAGTGCTACTCCAGTGGCACTCCACAAGCAGCAACAGGCTGCTTACATGATTTTTGGAGGGTTCCCGGAGCAATAGCATCAGTGGCTATAGTATCTATCGCGGTCACTCTGGGAATCGTAGTGAGATCACGGCACTGCCATTTCACTCAGTCTCGGGTGCTTTGCGATTGGTGGATAGCGCCCGTAGTGGGTCCCAGCCCTAACACTGCAGGGTGGCCTACTAAGCGCGCCCTTAGTGGCTGCAGCTCTTGAGTGCTTTGAGTCAGACAGGAGAAAAGTGCTATACGAATGTTAGAATTTCTACTATTATTTTAAAACTATGTTACCTGTTGGATAACTATTCATAGTACGGTATAGTCTTGTTATAATAAACTCTGATATAGTAGAATTTTGGGCATAGTAAACTAAATGCAGTAAATGTAGTGCTGTATCTTCATAAATGGCACATATAGTAAATACACTCCAATCTCCTTTGCTGCTTTTTGTTGGGTATCTTCCTCTCCCTTGCTGTCACCTCCAGCCTCATAGGTTCTCACATACGGGAATATATAAACAAAAGAGGGACAACCTCAGTGCCAAGCAAGGTATTTACTGTGACATTTGCCCAAATTTTTTTGTGATGAAAAATGCTATTTCTGATTTTATTAAGTTGGAGGTTTGTTGTGCACCAGCAGATAATGAATTGCCTGTTGGCATTTCTCCTTCACAGTATACGTCCTTTATTACTGTAGAAAACGTGTGGAAAATTGCTAAAAAGTGTACCCGAGGCGACGTGATATGATGAGATAAAGATGTGTATGTACAATGCAAAATATATTAATAACCAGGCTGTTTACTTGTTTTATTTTACTGCCTGAAAGAGTTAATTTCTACCTATGGAAGTGACAGCTTCTATCTTGTTGGGACCTTGTCGGGAATATAGTAAGCATCACTGATAAGCAAATTACAGCCATAAAAGTTTTCGTGGCAGAATACAACTTCTGAGCTCAGACGAGAGATTTAAAAATATCAATAGTTCATGTATTTTAAGCCTGGGACACTTAATAGGCTGCCACTGATTAGAGACAGTAAAACATTTAACCTACTTTGTAAATGTTTAAATATAAAAAAAACAACCCCTGGGATACTTAAAAGAGTCATTTTTAGGAGTAGGAGGATACATTATTATTCTTTTTTATTATTATTATTTAGTATTTATATAGCGCCGACATCGTAACGCAGCGCTGTACAGAGTAAATTGTCACCTAACTGTCTCTCAGTGGGACTCACAATCTAATCCCTACCATAGTCATATGTCTATGTATGTATCATGTAGTGTATGTACCTTAGTCTTGGGCCAATTTAGGGGGAAGCCAATTAACTTATCTGTATGTTTTTGGGATGTGGGAGGAAACCTGGGTGCCTGGAGGAAACCCACACAGACACAGGGAGAACAGAACATACAAACTCCTTGCAGATGTTGACCTGGCTGGGATTCAAACCAGGGACCCAGCATTGCAAGCCAAGAGCGCTAACCACTACGCCACCAGATAAATAAAATTGTTTATCTCATCAGTTTATTTTCAGCTCGGGTTCACTTTAACCACTTGACGACCGCAATGTTTACCCTCCCCTAACGACCGGGGTCTTTTTTGTTGCGCTGGGCTGTGCAGGCTTTTCAGCCTCCTGCACAGCCCAGCTATGGATCTTAGCGATCGGACTCACCTTCTTTTTTTGTCCCTAAGGGGAGATGCCGCCGGAGGGGTCCGATCGCTGTGGCCGTTTTTTTTTCCCCAGCCTCTATGAGGCTCTCTCTACCTCTCTCCCTCCCTCCCTCCCTCCTCCTCTCCGTGAACAGACTTGAACAGTACGGCGATCCGTCCTGTTCCGCCTCTCATAGGCATCAGCCTATGAGAGGACGGCGCCGGGGACCGCATCGCTGTACGGATGTAAACAAAGGGGATTTCTTTCCCTTTCGTTTACAAACAGCCTGCTAGCAGCGATCGGCGGCTAGCAGGATAATCACGGAACTCCGTTCCGTGAAGTGGCAGGGAACGATCGCGCATGCGCACAGCCATTCCCTGGGAAACTGCAGCCCCAGGACTTGACGCCAATTGCCGTTAGACGGTCCTGGGGCTGCCGCTGCGGCCATGCCCATCGGCGTTAGGCGGTCCCCAGGTAGTTAAGGTATGTAGAAACAAAACATATATTTTGATAAATAAAAGTTTTTTGAATATTGTAATATTTTCATATTGATTGAGGTTTTTTATTGTTGCTTGGGGTATATATATCGCATTTAGGCCTCCTACAGGTTTTTCTAAAACATATAGAAACGTGGCACTGCTCCTGCCTATAATGTAATTTGCAGTAATGTTCATGTCAGGACCACTTCTATGTCTCCTAGGCAGGAAAGCAAAATTGTAGTTGGCACAGTTTTTTTCAGTAGGGAATTTTGGTTTCCTGTCCTTGTTTTCCAGGAAGTTGGCTATTATGAACTCTACCACATCTTGTGAAGAAAACCCATTCTTCTTGTAGTTGTTTTTACATGTGTAGAAATTCCTTGATTAACTGATACCAGATAATTTCCTTTTGATTGGACCTTTTAGTGGATCCACTCATATGAATCCTTTTACGGTATAGGTGTTCCATTTTACCATAAGCTTAATTGCAAAGCGTGATAATCGAACAATGTGACCCATCACAACAAAGAGATACGGTGGGAGTTAAGCCTGATTCGCTCCGTCTCGGGGGGCAGCAGATATGCACTGAATTTGTGCATGTGCACATCTATGCTTTCACATGGACAATTCCACTTACTGTATATCCATTGTGGTTCTGTGCATTGCAGTACAACACAACCATGCACATTTATCCAGGAAAGTATTACCATTGATCATGATAAATAGAATGATTTATTGGTTAGAATCAAAAGGCTTGGTCTATGCTTTGTTTAGGGGGTTCAGTAAGGTTTAGGTTCCAATTTAAGGTACCAGGTTAGGGCTAGCCATCAGTAAATGGTGTGTTTAGGTAAAGCTGAAATTGTGGGAATTCAGTTTGTGTCAGCACTAGGTGACATATGGGGTAGAACTGCAAAAATTGGCAATGAAAACACAATCATTTCGATGAGAGCTTCAACAAAAAAAAAACCTATGTAGCCAATACTGGTGGTTGGTTGCACACATCAGTCTCAGTACCAGACCTGCTATAGCTGATTTTCTATTTAAATGCTGATGGTCTTGTCATGCTGATTCTCTGGCTCAAAGACTAGGTTCAGACTATGGCCCGTATGCAATTTCTCCTGACTTTTCTCATAGGTGATATTTTCAAACTTGTCAATAAAATGCCTTTTAAATCACCAGCAAGCAAAAGAATTGTAAAAATAATTTTGATAGTACTTTTTTTTACCTACATTTGGTATTTTTTGATTTGCAGAGTGCTGAAAAGTTATTCTAAATCAAAAAAGAAAAATTATCTCCTAGGAGAAAACTTAGGGGAAAACATGAATCGCATATGGGCCTAGGGCTCATATGTACCGTAATTCAGTGTTCCCCAACCCTGTCCTCAAGGCCCACCAACAGTGCATGTTTTGTGGAAATCCACACAGGTAGTTAATCAGCTCTACTGAGATACTAATTAGCCCACCTGTGCATCTTTGTGGTTTTCTGCAAAACATGCACTGTTGGTGGGCCTTGAGGACAGGGTTGGGGAGCTCTGCCGTAATTCACTTCATCACCTGAGTTTTCTCCTAGGTAATGTTTTTCACAAGTTGTAAATAAAATGCATTTTAAATCACCAGCAGGCAAAAAAATACTTGCAAACTGCTGAAAAGTTATTTTAAATAAAAGATAAAACTTTTCTCCTAGGAGAAAACTCAGCAGAAAAAGTTAATTGCATATGGACCTATGTGCGTTATAAGCATGTCTATACAGTTGTCCTATATGCATACTGCAATGCAAATGCGCCATAATTGTGTCTAAACATGGCACATCTAAATTAGCAGTTAATTAGTAGATCTCTTTGTCCCATATTGAGTGGAGCACAATGAAAAATTTGACTTAGAACAAGTTAAAAAAATGCAAAATTAATATGTATTTAAGCAGCCATCCTAGGAAGATTCGTTTGAATTTGTGGCGACTGATGACATGGTGCTATTGACTTCATTTATACCAATGCAACATTCAGATCAATTATATAATTCGACTTTTGCATGTATGGCCAGCATTAGATCTTCTGAGTCACTGACCTAGAATAAGAATGCAGATCAGGAATTTTGACTTCACCCTGGCTTCACTGGCTGTATGCCTGTTCCAGGCTTGTCATTCAGAAAATACTGAAGGCGGGAGATCAGCATGACAGCCAGGCAACTGGTAATTTTTTTAATTGAGAATCAAGATACCAGATTCCATATTTTTCTCACTGTTGCTAACTTGAGATGACAAAGAGTGGGCCCAAAGGTGGTTACCAGGATTGGCCACTTTCCCCACCACTAAAGATGTAAGGAAAGGGGGTGGAGCTTGAAGGAAAAGATTTACTTATGTAAAAATGAGTTTTTTAATGTAAACATTTTACCTTGTCAGTGCCTCACCAGGTATCTAAATGTATAATGTTAACTATGTAAGTTAAATTTTAAGAACACCGTTGCCTTTAAACTGCTTTTAGCTAGAGATGCTCAAGAAAATACTAATACTTTCAAATTGAGAATTTGATTAGTCCAATTCCAAACTGTGAAAATTTGCATGCATTTAACATAAAATGTGCATCTTCTCAAAATGATTACCATCTAAATGGGAATATACCACTTTTTTTCTTTATGGTTGGTTGTAAAAAAATTAGCACATTCTGCCAGTTTGTAATTAAATGTAGAAGTTGGAAAAAGCATAATTCTAGAATTAATAATCTTTTTCAACTTCTAAATTTAATCACAAATTAGCAAAATGTGCTATTTTTTTTACAACCAACCATAAAGAAAAAAGGTGGTATGCTCCCATTTACGTCATACCACTTCAGACTTCGAATGTTAGCTACTTACAAAATTCTCATTGCTTATAAATTATTTAACTGCAGAATTCTCAGAAGTAAGTGGTAGTGCCTCACTGCTATTTTACACATTAAATCTTCTTTTAAAACAATGTCTTTGGTCCAAGACTGAACAAAGTCAAACAATCTTCTCATTGCTGTTTGCCAACAGCTGGTTAAATACCAAAGATGAAAAAAGTTAAAGTAGACATTTGAACATAATTTAGTTTGACCCTAGAAAAAGTTTAACCAAAGCCCTGAGCGTCTGTTCTGCTTGGAATACCAATTTTATATTAGTTACACCTGGTGAGTAAGTAAACAGACAGCATAGATTGGGACCATATGGAAATGCTGATTAACCAGTAATATGGAGCAAGACTGGGGCTTCACAATGCAAGTGCATAGTTTGGTTTTACAAACTGGACATGACTAATTCTCTTGTAATCTCTACTTATGCCTTATTATCTTTTATGAATAAAACACTAACATACATAACATATGTAGTCCTGTGCAGCAAATACTGGATGTTGGTTACTAAGTCAAAATGAATGTTGTAATAAAAATTATAATAAATTGTTGACAATTAAGCACCCAGTCCATTGTAATCTGCAACATACAAAATCTTGGTGAAAAAAGAAAACTTAAAAAAAAAAATCAAATAAAAGTTATATGACTGTTCCAAACAACTTAATCACAACCTTCCCAATTTACAGTGCTGTACTACCCCCCTCTCCACAACTCTTTGATGCTTGAACACAGTTGTATTAAATTTATAAATGATCATCCAAAGCACATGTCGTTGTAATAATTAATCCTGTGACAGCAATGAAGAGCCGATGCAGTGTCTAGGTAGGCCTCTGCAGCAGGGGCTGGGTGCAGTCTCCTCCTCTATGCCCCTGAATACTACATATAGCCAAAGGAAGCATCCTCAGTTGTCACATGACTGCCACGTACAATAAGAGCAACACTGAGGCAATCACAGGGAGTAAACCTAGAACATATGATGACAAAACTGCATAAGCTGAGGATATCTACTGTGTAAAACCACATGTTATCATATACAACAGTTTTAGTGGATTAAACAGATGTAATAAAGCAAACTGGTACTGAGCATCACTATTAAGGTCAGTGAAGCCAACTATCCTATTATAGGACCAAAAGGGAGCAAAAAGAAGGCTTGAAAGGTTATCAGGGAAGGACTTCCTTTTGACACAAAGGGACTGTTTCCACAACTGTACTTATTTGCAAATCATTTTCTATGGAATATCTTTGGAGAAAAAAACAATTTTCTGTGCAGTTTTCACTGAAGGCAACCACTGATCATTCACTTTATCAACATATGTTCAGTTTAATTGCCCACTTCAAGGTCACAGCAAATTCACCCCACAGGGCCCCCAAGGTTGAGTTGCAGGTGAGTTGCAATGCTGCCAAAAACTCTGCAGGAGTCCAAGGACAACTAAAATGCTGAGGGGAGACCTTAAGGGATATGTGGCAGTGCTCAGGGGCCCTGGGGCAATTGCCCAGTTTTCCCCTATGGAAGCACTTGCCCTGGCTGAGAATCTTAAGTCTAACAACACATGATCTTCTCAGAATGCAGTATTGCAGACTACACTGACTATATTGAGCAGCCAGCATTTCCTGTCCAGCACTATTTCACATCCCATTTTCTTATCTATGAAGCTGAGGTGGCAGCCTTGTTAAGTGTATGGATGCTGACCCTGGCTGGGATTGAGCTTTGGTATCTCACGTCAGAGGCAGTGCTCTAAAGCTACATACACACGGGGAACAATTGTCCCCCGTTGCATGCGCGCACGCGACCAGGGAGCGACAGCTCCCTGCCGGCAACAGCTGTCCCACACGTCTCGCCAGAAAGGCAGAGACGCGGCGGAAGCGGTTTGTGAATGGAGCATCCCCCCGGCCGGATGCTCCATTCACTCGCGTAGGTCTCCTGTCGCTAGCCCGCATACACACGCAGGACTAGCGACAGTTCCGGCGAAGTTGCTGCGACAGCTGTAGCCGGCGATTGAACATGTCAATCGCCTGGCGACAGCTCCGACGGGCAACGGTTCGGGGTGCGCGCGTCATACACACGGGCGACCTGACACTGCAACATGCGCGTGCCACGTGGTTGCGGCGACGGCTGTACCCCGTGTGTATGAGCCTTTAGCCACTATGCTATAGCTGAGACACAATGTATGGATGCTGACCCTGGCTGGGATTGAGCCCTGGTCTCTCACGTCAGAGGCAGTGCTCTTAGCCACTATGCTTTAGCTGAGCTGAGCTGTTTCTCAGCCTTGTTAAGTGCTCTGTAGTACTGTGAAGATTTGGGGATGGCTTATCAAGACCAGTGTAAAGAAAACTGAAATAAAAGTGAAGCAGCTAGCCAGAGCAAAATCCTTCATTGAAATGTGATCACCTGCTCTTGGCAACCACACCACTTTTGGCCCATTTTTCTTTGTACCTGTCTTGATGAATGGTCCATACTTGTATGTTTGACCCCACTGAAATGTCTTTGGCCACCTTTAATTTTGTTTGACCTCATTAACCTTTCCCACAATTTGGCTTGCCTTAGACTGGCTTTGCAGATGTCTCACTAGAACAACAAGTGTTGGAAAAATCTGGTTGTGATTTAATGTATTGCCTTGGCACTAGGCTCTCCGTTCATGCTCTCAAGGACTCCATATTGCTTCTCAGGCTCACTTAAAACAAAGGTCTTGACTTCTGTGACATGGAGATATGCCATGCTTCTTCCTGCTTTCCACCCTAGTGTAGGTAGAGGTGTTCTCACTGGTCGCCTATATCATGAAGGAGTAGGGCAGAGATCTGAATCAAAAAAGTACAAAACTTTTGTTTTTGTCCAACACTCTAGATATAACAAAAAAGGATATGGAGCAGCTGGCACTGTGCTAGCTGCACAAGGTATATGGGCTATTTCCTCTGGAAATGTTTTATTTGACAAAATGTCACAGGCATAGTGTACCTAATGGCAATCAGCAAAAAATGTGTTTAATTTCGCTAGTACAGCCCTCTAGCACTCTCAAGAATGGTGATATGGCCCTTGGCCTGAAACGTTTGGACACCCCTGATGTACTCTATATAGTACAGCGTCAGCGTGATATGTTGGCATTGTATCAATATGAAAAAAAATAGATGATTTTGGCATAAGTCATATACTGCTGCCTTTGCACATGAAATCTCATAGCTGCAGTAAAGCCTTTATGCAATCAGTATACTGCTCAACATAGCCAAAGAACTGTCCTTTATAACATTTTTGACAGATGCAATGCTAGAAATTGTATATCATTTGTGCATGCTTACAGACAAATATGTATCTATGGTAACTTAGTCCTGTCAAGGGCATCTTGACTCCAGATGTCTATTTCTGACATTTTAAATCCAAATCATTGTTCAGCTACCTAACTTACCTGTACACGTATATCAGTGCCTGTGACATTTGGATCCAATTACCCACGATGCTTACATGAACTAGGCCCTGCAGCTATCTTTGTGAAGATTACATATTTTGATAAAATTACTTTCAGATTTAGTATGGAAAATGCTTGTACTCAGTTTTCAGTTTAAAGTTTAACCTGGGCCCAGGCAAGATGTCTGAGATAATACCTATACAGCGGCTCCTAGTTACATGCCTTGGAATAATAGCACAATTTGCACTCTAGAATCATTTGGAATGTTTCGCCCTCTGGCTTTAGAAGGCTAGGCCATTATTGGTTGGGAGCTAGCGGTAAATGGCTTGTTCGTTATTTCAAGTTAGCCAGCTTCAGATATATTTTAGTTCACTCATTAAAGCAAGGAATGATTCAGAAGGTCTGTTTATGGTTCAGAAGTCAGAAATGAATACGGTAATCTGCATTGGGAATGGGAAAGTCCTAATTTAACTTTTTTTAAAATGTATTTTTAATCATAGACAAAAAGTTTAGTGTCTGTTGAGCAGCCCATTCTGTCTTATGGAGAAGCAAGAGATAAGGATAAAAGGAAGTGTGTTGAAATGTATAAAGTGTGTTGAAATGTATCTTTAATCATAGACAAAAAGTTTGGTGTCAGCATTTCAAAACTGTTGAAACCAACCCACTCAAACCTATCTTTAGTGGTGACTTGACTGGTGACTGTTGTTAAGTAGCTTTTATGGAGAAGCAAGGGATAAGGATGAAAGCAAGTGTGTTGCTCTCGTCTGTAGTGGGAAATACATTGAGGCTACATTCACAGTGGGACGTTAAGTTGTGTTCCCTGTATAATAGGAATGCAACGAAACAAAAAAGTAGTATTATGGCCATGTTCTGTCGCATACAGTGAAGCACACAAAAATGAAAAGTATGCTTCACTGTACCTGTTAATGTGCGCTTTTAGCAGTGAGGCACTGCATGCAGTGTTACCATACCGCAAGCCATTTTACCGCAACCCTACCGCCGCACTGTAAACATTGCATAGGTGGTGCTTTGCAGCGCATTACAAAGCAGCCATTAGGCCTCTTGCACACTACATGTGATTCTGAATTTTAATCGTTACTGCATGCTGCGTTTTTGTTTTGATAGGATCCAGGGCAAATCAAAATCGCAAATCGGAATCGTAAATTGGAATCGCAAATCAGATTTGCAGTGTGCAGGGGGCCTTACACTGTACTGCAGCACCTCACTGTGAACAGGGCATGATGGTTGCCAAAGCCACATCTCTCAGGAGATCAGTAAACAGGAGACTGCCTGTGTGGGGGACACCTTTACTCACACTAGTATACTTGTTATAACTTGGCCAGCTAGCACTACTGTATATTGGTGCCAGCGTGGAGCTCTATAGGTATACCTGTCTTCCATCTAAAGATAATCTTAATTTAGTGTAGAAACATAGGGGAGCCTGAATATACTTTTAGTTTTTTCTTAAAGTGGACCTGAACTCAGGACCTCCTCTCTGCTCTAAAAAATAAGCAACAGCATAAAAACCTTTAAAGAAAAAATATTTCTGTGTTACAGCTTACAGAACTCTTGCATTATATCTGCAATGTGTCTACTTCCTGCTTTCATAGAAGCAGAGAAAGGGTTAACATCCTCTGTCTACATATTAGCTGTGTCTGCCGAGGACTGACAAATTTCTGTGCTGACACAGCTGAGAGATCGAATTACACATGATTATTTGAAGTTAAGGGGGAATGAGACAGGGTATTCTCTCTAAAAACACAGAGTGCATTTCTCTCTATTTTCCTTGTGTCCTGAGCAAGAGTTCAGGTCCACTTTAACACTTAAAGTCCTGGGAGCTCTGATATGCAAGTTTTGATGCTAGACTTGAGAAAATAATTTTCCATATCAGAGCACCTTAGCTTTATGGACTTTTAGTCAGCAATGTTTATAATGAAAACGTTAAGGTAAAATTCCATTTTGCAAGAAAAAAAACAGCCCCTTCTGTTACTGCAAGCATACATAAAAAGCATTGTTCCACATTGCTTACCTTGTTTTGGAACTGAGCAAAGGGTACCCATACATGTGTAAAGGTAAGGTTAAATGAAGATGTATCTTTGCAAAATCAGCTACACAGAAATGTTTGTACAAACATCACTGCACATGTTACTGGATCCAATTGTTATGTTTTTTTTTATGGGTGGGTGGGTGGGGGGGGGGGGGGTTTGGGGTAGACAGCAATCTAGTGTCTGTACAAGGCTTTACTGGTTGTGCAGTGTCCGGTCATTAGCAGCGGGGGGGGGGGGGGGGGGTTGCTTTGACCATAATCTGTTGTTGGACTCTATGGAGATGAAGAGGGAGTGCACATATCTGCTTATGCTGCCTGTGCTGTGTTTCTGCACTCTGTGAGTTTGCCTGACACAATTACTGGTCTGGACTTAATAGTGGTCAATGACCCCATTACAAACATAATTTCACGCCCAATATTCACGCTTTAACTTCTATCTCGGACATATAACTGACATTACAGAATGATTTTTTTTTATGTAAGATTTGGCTTTTTTTTTGGCCATGCAGTTTTTCAGATACATATAGTAGAGATGTAGTGATATGTGATACTGTCTATCATATTTATCAATATTACATCAGAATTTAGGCAAAAAGGGGCAACCAGTTTTGTAGAAATTGGTTCTGTAGTAAAAATTCTGTAACAGCAAGCATCCATTTTTCCACGCAGAACCAGTCATTTGGGGAATAATGAAGTTGCGCAACTTTCCCTCTGGGTGGGACCATTTGAATATGTATGTGCAAAAGGATTGGCCATCAGTGTGCTGGTTGACTAGAATTCTTTCCTTTTTTGTGGTGGTTAGGCAGTGGCGTGTGTACCTCTGATGGTTCACCCTTTTGAAATATAAAGGTTCTTCATATAAGGCAGGGATGTCAAACCGGTCCTACGAGGGCCGAGATCCTCACACATTTTTGATATAGCTCAAATTAATTGATGGTACTGAATCAGGAAAGGTGTGGTCCATCAGGTAGAACACATTCCTTTTTTTCTCAGTCCATCCTAAACACTGGCATAGATCTGGACCTCCAGGCCTGGAGATTGACACCTGTGATATAAGGTATTAAAGACTTGGGACTACTGTCATACTTGTGATATCAGCGTTTTTGTTATGAGGCTCAAATCTGCACCTCTCTAGCTTATTGCAAGTTTAACAGCTTCGGGCCAGATGGCAGTGAATGGTCGGAATTTTTGTGATCATCCCAAACTGCATGACCCTCCATGTAAAAACAAAAAAACATAGAAAATTATAATAATTATTATTATACCTGCTTTAATTTACAAGAGGCCTAGACACTATTTAGGCACTATTTTTATTGTTGTGTTAAAGGTTAACAATGATATAACAGCAAATCTAAAAGTCCCCTACCCCCCACCTTATAACATCTAACATGTCCCTTGGTATAACAGAGACTCCAACCCACCAGTATAATCACTGTCACCTAATTATGACAAGTTTGGAGTACAGTAACAGAGCATTAGTTTCCATTTTATGTATCACAAGTAGCGTACCCTTGTGTATCATGTTTTTCTTTGTAGTTGAGCCATTTGTATTGATTTATGAATTAGTTGAATTCAATGTGAAGTAGAGGGCATAGGATCTTTTGACCACTTGAGAAGGATTGCTTTCCCAGAATAGAAACAGAGGATTTTGAATAACAGCAGGAGGTTAGAACTAAGTGAAGTATCTGCATCTACTCCCAATAACACAGTGTTTGAGTCAGTCACTACTCAGTCTTCTACTATGTTTAACAGGGCACTACCTACTTGTTCCAAGCATCAGAATATGAGTGGACACTTCAAAGTAAATAATAGTATGATCTGATTCAGACTAGTTTTTGTTGTGTTTAGTGGCCCTGTAAATATAATTTTCAGTTAAAGGAGATTATCTTTTGCCAGTACCAGACCAGCATTAAAACATTCCAAAGTTTCTGATCACTCTTCTTCTGTCAAGCCTATAATATCCGCAGACTATCGCCTGTAAGCTTTGTCTAGTCATTGTGAAATATGTGGGAGCAATTCTGCTACACTTCTAACAGATGTATGGCTAGATACTGATGAATAAGGATGCCTTCTAAATTCTAAATGCTTGTTTCTAGAAACTGCGGCAACCTGCATGGCATGTGCATTTCTAGGAATGGAAAATATATGCTATTAGGTAAACTACATTTCTGTTTTAATTAGTCATGTATTAACAGTTTCCCATTAGGGGGTATGTGTTTTATTTTTTTATTTCCATGCCCAGTCCAGATTTGAGGGTCATATACCGTTAGCAGATGCATGAGGTTATGGTTACTCCATAGTGGTGTGAAAAGTAATATAGTATGTGCTTTATGGGCTCTTTTTTTTCTTTTTTGATATATCTCAGACCCTGAATAATGTTTTTATGATTTGTAATAGTACCCCCTTTATACGTAGCCAAAGGTCTCCCCCTCCTGCTCAGTATAGATGTCAGTTTGCTTCCAGAGCAAAGGGGATAAGCAAGTCCATGTTCGTTTAGAACAGTCTCTCTACTCTCTAACACCTTATTCTACCACCTTCAGTCTTGATTACACCCTGTATTGACACTGAAACAGCTCTCATATAAGTTGTCATTGATCTCCTGACTGCAAAAATGAAAGTCCGTTTCACCTTATTCAACTTACTTGAGTTTTCTTTGGCCTGTGACATGGTTGATCATGCTTGATTGCTCCAGACTCCCTTATCTCTAAGCATTAAAAGCTCATTCTTCTTGAACCTCAAGCTATCTGTTGGAGTATTCTTTTAGACTCTCCTGCTATATATTTTTTTTAAATTTGCCGATAAAAAACAAAGTTCTATAGTGTATAGCCAGCTTAACTCTGATCCATGCCTACTGTATGTTGGGTTACTTCAAGGTTCTGTTCTTAGACCTCTTCTTTTCTTTATCTACATACATAAGGTGTGCCTGTCACATTCTCTAACTTAACATGAGTGTAATTCACCTTCTTAAAACAGAAGATATTTGCGATAATTCAGCTTCATTTAAGCAACTGTGTTTTCCGACAATGTATTACTCCTTGACATAAGTAAAACAGAAATCAAGGTGTTTCCACCAGCTCATTTGTTCAGCTGCCTCTTATCAATTGTTTTTGGCGGTTCTCTGAGCCCTCTTCTGTTTTAGCCATAACACACTTCCACAGCCCTATATTGTGAAGGTCAGGCGTCCTATAAGGTAGGGTCTTCCATACTCATACCTTTACTATCACGCCATTGATTGAAACATCTCACTCTATTTTCCCTTTGAAATTAACTGATGGGCTAGTAGAGTGTAACATATTTCTGCTACATGCAAATGTGGACCATTAAACATTTTGGAAATGGATTGTTCTCATTAGTTTAATTGTGCTGTCATCTAGATTAGGAATTATGTGGGGGAGAAAAAACAGTCAAAACTTAGATAAGAGTTATGCATACATACTGAAAATGTAAAAGGGTTAACAGAGCTTGAAAGCCAGTGTATAATGTATACATATTTTAAAAGTGTGAACTATAGTTTTGCATTGTAATAAAAAAAAAAAAAACACCTGGCATTCTTTTTGTAGTTGTCTGCGACTCATTTTTTGCATTCTCTGTGACTCATTTTGAGCATCAAATTGCATCTCATTGTGTAAGAATGAAGTCTATTCAAGTTTATTGGGTCAAAGAACAGATTAAGCTGGCCATACACTAGGCCGATTCCCGCCAGATCGACAGCAGATTTGATCACTGGGATCGAATCTGCTGTCACATCGTTCCCGCAACACGCCGAATTTCGATCCATTTCGTCCGATCCCGTCGATCGCTCCATGCGGAAAATTACCGTCGATCGCCCGCGGGTAGGGAGCGCGTCGCTAGCGGTGCTCGAGTACCCGACGACCGACGCAATAGAGCCCGCATACATTATCTGCTCCGTTGGCACGACTGCCCCCGGTCACCGCTGCTCCGTCTCCGCGCTGGTCTGGTCTCCGGGTCCGGCATGCTTCACTTCTTCTAGCCCGGCAGGAAGTTTAAACAGTAGAGGGCGCTCTACTGTTTAAACTTCCTGCCGGGCAGGAAGAAGCAAAGCATGCCAGACCTGGAGACCAGAACGGAGACGGAGCAGCGGTGACCGGGGGCAGTCGCGCTGGCGGAGCAGGTAATGTATGCGGCGGGGGCGGGCGGAGCGGCGGCAGCAGCACCACCACAACAGATTGTGAACGGTTTCAGGCTGAAATCGGTTCACAATCTGTTTGCAGTAAAGGTAGCCATACAATCCCTCTCTGATCAGATTCGATCAGAGAGGGATCTATCTGTTGGTCGAATCTGATGGCAAATCGACCAGTGTATGGCTACCTTTATGCTGTGTGTGGTGTGCACAACCCCTTCTCTCAGTAAGCTACTGGGCACCAGTCATGGTTTTTGCTTTCAATCAAGGGGCGAGATATTATCTTACTCACTCAATGGTCAGTGAGTCATGTGACCTGTTACAGCTAATCAGAAACTGGCAACCGGAGCAAAAGCACTGCTGCACATTGTAGTGGTGAATGATTATTACATAAAATGTTGACCTTTTGTAAGTCACATAAAGTTATTCTAGTAATGTGCAGAGATGTGAGGCAAAGTGTAAAGTGGCTATCTATCACTGCTATATATACAAGGGTCCTAAGCAACCTAAAAACAAATAATAAGTGTAAAGCATATATTTAAGCACTTCAGGAACACTCCTGTAAAATCCTACCTAATAAAAACTAAGTGTCGCTGCGTCCAGCAGTTTTGTCCCTGTGTCCCAGGATTTTTGTTACTGCGCATGTGCGCAGTAACGGACAGCTGGGACCAGGGAGCTGGAAGGGCGAGCGAGGTGGGCGGGAGCGAGGTGGGTGGGTGTGGGTGCGCGCTCGGCGGTTGCGTGCACAGCATGCGCGCGCACTGGCGGCGGCGGCCGTAGACCTAGAGCCCGTTTTTAAACGGGCTGGGTCTACTAGTTACTCAATAAAGCATTTGTGCAGAAACAGCAATTAATAAGCATTGATAGAGACATTATAGACATGCCTAATTTGACAAACATTTTAGTGATTATTTAATGACCTTGATCTATAAAGCTGACCGAGCTTTCTCTCAAAGCTGAACCTTCACCTAACCTTCAATACTAGATCGTGAGTTGTCACGTTTGTTTTTGAAATAAATGAAATAGAAGCAGAGTTCAAAGACTTAAAAAAAGAACACTAGATGAAGCCAGCTAATTCAGAATAATCAGGGATTTGGCATTCTCTTCCAATGCGCACATGCTAATCATGAAGACCTCGTTTTATTGCATTTATATTGTAGTGATTGCATTCAACTTGTTGAGATTTTTGTATATACAGTACATTAACATACGTGATGTGATGGTATGTCTGCATAAATGGCTCTCTGTTTCCTCACGATTATGATAATGTGAAACAGAAAGGTTAATCATAAATGTCTTTTAATTTACGTGATCTTTGTTTTTCTTTCTTTCTTCAGCAAAGCCAATTGAACTCTTTTCTTTGGACCATCAAACGAGATCCTCCTTCATACTTCTTTGGCACTATTCATGTCCCATATACCAGAGTGTGGGATTTTATTCCAGAAAACTCAAAGAAAGCTTTCCAGCAGAGCAATATTGTGTATTTTGAGCTTGATTTGACGGACCCCTTCACAATTTCTGCTCTCACCAGTTGCCAAATGTTGCCTCAGGGTGAGAATCTACAAAGTGTTCTTCCAAGGGACATTTACCGCAGACTAAAGCGCCATTTGGAATACGTTAAACTCATGATGCCCTCATGGATGACTCCAGATCAAAAAGGGAAAGGGCTTTATGCTGACTACTTATTCAATGCAATAGCAGGCAACTGGGAAAGAAAGAAACCAGTGTGGGTGATGCTGATGGTAAATTCTTTGACAGAGATTGATATAAGATCAAGGGGAGTGCCAGTCCTGGATTTATATCTTGCCCAGGAAGCTGAGCGTCTAAAAAAGAGGACTGGAGCAGTGGAGAAAGTAGAGGAACAGTGTCATCCACTTAATGGACTAAACTTCTCGCAGGTAAGACAGGGGATATGCCACACTGTGACGTATACAGAAAAAAATACCAAGTTAAAATGGAAACCCAGACTATGGGTCTGTTTTTCACTACACGTGGTGCAATGGCTGCACCCAATCGCATTGAAACTGCATCCAGTGTTTGTCAATGGGACTGTTTCCATTGACGCGATCTTCCTGTCACGACAGGATGCGGTGTGGCAGAATTTATGGATTGCATACTGCAGTTTCCTGCAGTCCGTATGTGGGTCCCTTAGGGATAGTAATAAGTGACATTGCAGCGCAACCAGAAGTAGGTACATCTGTATGCAGTGCAGTGTGGCGATTGCTCCGCCAGTGGCCAGTGGAAGCAGGCCCTAAATGCGGCCAGTGGAAGCCGGCCCTAAATGTTCTTTCTTTTGTTTTAGGAGAGATTTAGGACCTCAGTCAGATTTTTGCTGTTTTTTTTGTTGAGATTTCCCTGGGCTTTCTCTACCAGGGCCAAAATATATGAACATGAAGCTATGCCGAAGCAGCTCCAATGTGCTTCCTTGTTCCTGCTATGCATCTGCATACCTCCTAGGTCCATCCAACGTGTTTCATCAGGATATGACTTGCCAGAGTTCCTGACAGAAATGTGTCAGGTTGATCTAGGAGTTATAAGCATTACCTTACTTGGATTATATTGCGGCACATCCCATCTGGAGTGTTTTGTACATGGCAGTGTATATGATGTATATCCAGTCTCAGGCACTATGTGCGGTTTATTCTGATTGCATTTCAGGGTGATCCCATGGTACTCTTGTTTGCTTTCTATCAATAGTCCAAACTGGAGAGGATAGGGTCTTGTACAATTGTGTGTCGTAAAGAACTGGTGATTCTTTTGGAGGTAGTGAACCCTTGACATTGTATATCTGTTCCAGTGGAGCGCAGTTTTTGACTTGTAATTTTGTTGCTTTCAAGTAATATCACTGCTGGCATCTGATCTAAAATCGAGTGATTCAACATAACAGACTAGGGAAACAATCCATACAAGGAAATTATTGATCATTTTTCTATCTACTACATTGTGATTATTGTATGGCCAGCTTCAAGCTGTCCACAAAGGTAAGATATCAGTGCTCCAGTCTGATCATTTTTATCAGTGAAGATCTCACATGGGTGGATGTAGCAGGTACCTCAACAAGACAAATGATCGTGGGATAACAATTCATCAGCCAATTTTTAAACCTGTTCTTATTACTGTTATTTCCCATTGATATATGCAGTACTCTGAATGTTAGCAGTTCAAATCCCCCCTGCCCTTTACTCCCTCTTCACATGCTAAGCCATGTATTTTTATGAGCCATTTAGCTTGCCAGACTAGCCTCTGGGCACACACATCATGTTTGGGTAGCTTCACTACCTCACATCCAAAAGTACCCGTTTATTTTGCCTGTTCATGACAAAAGGTCAGAGAATTGTTCAAGGTCAGGGCATCTTCTACTCCAAACTTGATTGCCGTTCTGAATGGTGCTTTCTTGGATATCTTTTATACACTGATAAGCTAAAAACAGTAAAACCCCTGTCTAATATTGTGTAGGTCCTGTTTATAATGATACATGTACAGCACACACCCTCTGAGGGTTGGGTTATCTGGTACCAAGTTGTTAGCAGCAGTTCCTTTGAGTGCCTCAAGTTGTGAGGTGGAAGATCCATGGTTCAGTGTACTTTTCCAGCACATGACACATATGCTTGATTGGACTGAGATCTGTGGCATTAAAAGGCCAAAGAAAATGTGATTCGCAAGGCCAGACCACCTTCTGTGGTTCTTGTTCAAGATCTATGGCAAACTGTATTGCTATATAATCTTCTTTTAATGCTGATGTCCATTGTGAGCTCTTTAGTCTCTGGCTATGCAGCACCTTACCCCATGCTCTCATGTCCAGCATTCAGCTTTTCAGCAATTTTGCTACTGTAGCTTTGCTGTGGGACTGGGCCAGAAGGAATAGCCTCATTATGACAACTGTGAATAAATATACATGGCAAAAGAAATAGCTGAATTGGTTACTGCTGATTTTCAAATATTTTTAGAAATTCAGTTCTTGTTATTGCCAAATTCAAAAATCAAGACTTTAACTGAAATATTACAAGTAGGCATTATCAAGGAGCCCACTAACCACACAGTTAGTGTACAGTCTGCTGTACATGGGAGAGGAGGGCCGCTGTATATGAGAGAGGGGGGCTGCTGTACATAGGAGAGGAGGACTGCTGTATATGAGAGAGGGTGACTGATGTACATAAGAGAGGAGGGCTGCTGTATATGAGAGAGGGGGGCTGCTGAACATGGGAGAGGAGGACTGCTTTATATATGAGAGAGGGGGACTGCTGTACATGGGAGAGGAGGACTGTTGTATACGAGGGAGGGGGATTACTGTACATAGGAGAGAAGGGTTTCTGTATATGAGAGAGGGGGGCTGCTGTACATAGGAGAGGAGGACTGCTGTATATGAGAGAGGGTGACTGATGTACATAAGAGAGGAGGACCGCTGTATATGAGAGAGGGGGGCTGCTGTACATGGGAGAGGAAGGCTGCTGTATATGAGAGAGGGGGACTGCTGTACATGGGAGAGGAGGACTGTTGTATACATGAGAGAGGGGGACTGCTGTACATGGGAGAGGAGGACTGTTGTATATGAGTGAGGGGGATTACTGTACATAGGAGACAAGGGTTTCTGTATATGAGAGAGGGTGACTGCTATACATAGGAGAGGAGGACTGCTGTATATGAGAGAGGTGGGCTGCTGTACATGGGAGAGGAAGGCTGCTGTATATGAAAGAGGGGGCTGCTGAACATGGGAGAGGAGGACTGCTGTACAGTATATATGAGAGAGGGGGACTGCTGTACATGGGAGAGGAGGACTGTTGTATATGAGGGAGGGGGATTACTGTACATAGGAGAGAAGGGTTTCTGTATATGAGAGAGGGTGACTGCTGTACTCAGAAGAGGAGGACTGCTGTATAGGGGGGGGGGGGGGGGGGCTGCTGTATATGGGTGAGGAGGACTGCTGTATGTGAGACAGGGAGACTGTTGTACATGGGAGAGGAGGACTGCTGTATTTGATTGAGAGGAACTGTTATGCATGGGGGGGGGGCTATTGTACATTAAATTGGAACTACTGTATATGAAAGGGATGGTTTGTGTATTGTGTTCAACCACAAAATATGGTACAACACTAGCCTGCACCATATATAGTGCATCCAGAAAGTATTCACAACGCATCACTTTTTACACATGTTACAGCCTCATTCCAAAATGGAATCAAATTCATTTTTTCCTCAAAATTCTATACAAAAAAGCCCATAATGACAACGTAAAAAAAAAAAAAGTCTTGAGGTTTTGGCAAATGTATGAAAAATGTAAAAAAAATTGAGGAAGCATACGTATATAAATATTTACAGCCTTTGCAGTGAAGCCTAAAATTGAGCTCAGGCGCATCCTGTTTCCCCTGATCATCCTTGAAATGTTTCTGCAGCTTAATTGGAATCCACTTGTGGTAAATTCAGTTGATTGTACATGATTTGGAAAGGTCTGTCTATATAAAGTCCCACAGTTGACAGTTCATGCCAGAGCACAAACCAAGCATGAAGTCAAAGGAATTGTCAGTATATTTTCTCGAGGCACAAATCTGGGGAAGGTTACAGAAACATTTCTGCTGCTTTGAGGGTCCCAAAGAGCATAGTGGCCTCCATCATCCGTAATTGGAAGAAGTTCTAAACCACCAGGACCCTTCCTAGAGGTGGGCGGCCATCTAAAGACACATGACAGCAAACCTGGAGTTTGCCAAAAGGTACCTGAAAAACTCTCAGATCATGAGGAACAAAATTCCTTTGTCATGTTTGGAGTAAACTAGGTAGCGCTCATCACCAGGCCAATACCATCCCTACAGTGAAGCATGGTGGTGGCAACATCATGCTGTAAGGAGGTTCTTTAGAGGCAGGGACTGGGAGACTACTCAGGATAAAGGGAAAGACGACTGCAGCAATGTACAGAGACATGATTTACCTATGTACAATTTTAGGAGCACAATTGTTTATACAGAATGGTATAGGTAGAAAAAACGTTTTATTTTTTATTATATATATATATATATACATTTACATTTATTATTATATACAGAATGGAAAATGTAGTGGGGTGGGGATCTACCATGAAGTCCTTCGCAATCTACCGGTAGATCACGATCTACCTAATGCTAGGCATACACCGTTAGATAGTTCTTATCAATCGAGCCGCTGATGGCTCGATTGATAAGATCCAACCTGTCCAATCACCGCAGCAGATTGATACCACGCTCGATCCACGGTGACGAGCGGGAAGCCATCCGCTCTCACGCGTGGACGAACGGTGACGCACTGGCTCGATACCGGCGCATAAACGAAGCATGTATGCCCAGCATAATGTGCATCCCCGTCCTAGATCAGTGTTTCTCAACATTTTATCGGTATGTACCCCTTTTAGAACCCTGTACTCGCCAAGTACCCCCTAGCATAGTAAACATTATAACAAGTACCCGTTGACAAATATATATTTAAATGTAGTACACTATAATTAGTTCTAAACTATTTCCAAGCATTTACTATTGCTTTTAATTAGTTAAAACACTAACTTGGTGTTGTTTTAATAAGATTTATCATTTTCTGCAACTCTAAATTTGTTATTCTTGGTTAAGTATATCAAGCCCGAGTACCCCCTGGAACCATCAGAAGTACCCCCTGGGGTACGCGTACCACACGTTGAGAACCTAGGTCCTAGATGACCCAGAAGGCTCTTGAACTCAGACTGGGGTGACAGTAATCTTTCAGCAGGACAACTACTCTAAGCACACAGCCAATATATCAAAGGATTGGCTCCAGGAAAATTCAGTGAATGTCCTTAAATGACATAGCCGGAGCTCAGACTTTAATCCAATTGAACAACAACAGATTTTAAAATGGCTGTGCACTGATGCTTCCTATCCAACCTGACTGAGCTTCAGAGGTGCTGCACAGAGGAAGGGGCAAAACTGGCCAAGGATAGCTGTGGCAAGCTTGTGGCAGCATATTCAAAAAGACTTGAGGCTGTAATTGCTGCCAAAGGTACATTGACAAAGTATTCTGCAAAGGCTGTGAATACTTATGTATATGTGATTTCTCTCTCTTTTTTTTTTTTTATATAAATTTGTCAAAACCTCAAGTAAACTTTTTTCATGTTGTAATTATGGGGTGTTGTGTGTAGAATTCTGAGGGAAAAAAATAATTTAATCCATTTTGGAATAAAGCTGTAACATAACGAAATGTGGAAAAAGTGATACACTGTGAATACTTTCTGGATGCACTGTATGTAGCCTAGGGGAGTAAAAGTATAAATACAACCCTAATTAAACTAATTTTTTGCTTGAGACTTTCTGTGAAGATAACCTCTTATTATGCATTGTTATTAAATTATGTGTTGATTTTTATTGCAGCATTTTTTTAGGCCTACTTTGTTTTATGGATTTGATCATTTGGTAAATGTATTAGTTCTAAGTACACTTCAGCATTACATTTACTAAAGAATCCTTAGATTATATTGCAGAATAGATGTAACTGTGTTTTCTTCATTTTTCATGGGTTTACTTAATTGAATCACCTGTTTCCACAGTGTTATCAGTGGTGGGCTAAGCACAGCCATCAGTTATGTAGAGATCCTAGTGTGACAGTTTGCCTAGAAGATTAAATATCCCTGATCCCCGATACCTTATCTACAAAAGGATGGTGTCACCACCTACCTCTGCACATTATCACTGGGCAGAAAGATCCACAAGACTCCTGGTGAATAGTGACAGCTGTAAAAATATTTGACTCAGCAAGGAACCTAGAAGAGCTCATCAATGGAACAGATAGGGCTGGACATTTGTGGGAAGAATAACATGGATCTCAGGCGGATGACTGAAAGCCACATACTGTACAAAATCTCTATTCAGTTTCCAAAAATCTTCTTGCTGGGTGGACTTCTCAGTAATTAGGCACTGTAGGACTGAGAGACTAAACAAACAGAAGCTCAGGGAAATGATAAAAGTGTTTGGAGCAGCAGTCTTCCTACTCATTTGAAACGCAAAGCCTGATAAAAGGTTAAACTTTTTTTCTCTAAACACAAATACATCATTTTTATTGTTCATGTGAAATAAAATGACTCTTGTCAGAATTAAAATTTTATTGTAAATGTGTCAGTAGGGCTTATGAATACATAGAGGTAACCTGTCTGATTTTTGTCATGTACTACCAGGTGGATGTACTTACAAATGAACAGCTATCACTTCAAGGTCTAATCTATATTCAGAGGAAAATGAATAGTACATATATTTGGGGTCTCTAGTCTGTAGCAGTCACTAACTAATTAAATTGCTTGGGAAGAACATGATACAATAAAAAATAAACAAATGGATTGGATTGCATTAGAGTCTGCTAACTGTCTATAGCAGGGGTCAGGAACCTTTGTGGCTGAGAGAGCCATGAACACCACATATTTTAAAATATAATTCCCTGAGAGCCATTCAATATGTTTCAAACTAAATATAAGTACAATTGGAGCGGCCGTTAGTTTTGGAGGGAGCGCAAGTCATTTAGTAGTGCATGCTACAGTAGTAGCGTGCCTACTTTGGAAAATTTTACTCACGCTGCCACACTAAGCTGCGCTTCTTGAGCGGCGCTGCTTAGTGAATCAACCTCTACTGATTTGTCTGTGAGCCAGATGCAGCCATCAAAAGAGCCACATCTGGCTCCCGAGCCATAGGTTCCCTATCCCTGGCAATATAGGAATGTAGAATTTCAAAAGTTTTATTTGATAACTTAGCTTTCTATTAACAAGATGTTTGCAATAGACCATTGTCACCAGAAATGATCAGTAATAGCGAATATTTCTGCGCATGGTACTAGAACAGGGACTGCACTTGTAAAAAATTGAAGGTGATATCGCATAGAATCGCTGCCCCGGTAAACAATTGAAAACGATCAGTTGTGCCACACTAATGGTGGAACTCCCGCTAGCCAATTCAATCAGATTAATGGAATAAATCGGTTTTTCGTATTGATCAGGTTAGCAGGAATTCAGCTGTTAATAGGCATGACCAATCTTCTCCGACCAATTACCGCACTTATCAGAAATGATCGATCGGCCACTGAATTGTACTATTAATGGGCACCTTATGGGTGCATACACACATCTGCTTTTTAATGGCAAATGATTGGCCAATTTGAACACTTCCATGAAGTATAAGAGCTTACCTAAATGACCTGTGCATAGTATTCAAACTCTTTTGGCCCTCATAAAGGTTATTATGCTGTTGTGTATCTTTTAGAGCAGAGAGGACATTCTGAGTTCAGGTCCGTATTAACCACTTAAAGACAACTGGACAGATATATTTGTCCAGTGTAGTTGTGGAGAGTGCACCACCAGTTTGTTACTAAATGAGACACGTGGTATAATTTCAAACGTTATGAGTTGTAGAATACATTTTGGTGTGTCTTAAAACTTGGACCCACGTCACATAAAAAGGTAGGTAGGGACAAACTCAATCCAACATGAAAAAGTCATTTTCAAAATTATGATCAGACTTGGGAAAGTCTTAGCAAAACTAAAAGAGACATATGTGGTAACATTTTAACCAAGATAAGTAGTAGAATAGAGTTTAGAAAGTTTTAGGGTTGAAGCCCATGTCTTGTGTATTCTTTTTAGTCACAAAACTAAATCAAAAGCAATTCAATTTTCGCAAATTCTCTACTGGAATAAAAGACTTGTAAAATGAAAATAAAGTGACAGAATATAAAAGAAAATACATATATTGTTACCTTAGGAACTTGGCTTTTTAGATATGAATGCCATGAGGGTATATTACTAATATTTTTGCAAATAAGGTTTTGTAATCATCTATAGTGTACAACAGGAGCAAAAAAACACAAAACAGAAAAAAAGACACCTTCATTTCCAAATACAATGTTGTCACCATACATTGTACTTGGAACATCATCTAAATGTTGTAATAAGCAGGATGGATAAGCAAATAAAATTTGAGGGTTTTAATTTATAATTAGCACTATTTATTGTAAAGCTATAATGTATGTAAATGGAGAACTCGTGTGGTTATTTTTTTCAATTTTTCCCCTCATTTTCCCTTTAAAATGCATAGAAACTAAGGTAATTACTAAACAAAATTTTCACACACTAAAGCCTAATTTGTCCTGAAAAAAACAATATGTAGATTTTTTAGGTGCGATAAGTAGTAATAAAGTTATTGGCAAATGAATGGGAGCAGCGCTGATAAGTGAAAATTGCTCTTGTCCTGAAGTGGTTAAGGAACTGCCTAAAGTATTAATTTAGGAACTGCCTAAAGTAATCATTCAATATATTCATTCAGTTTACCTTTCTTTACCTTTCTACTTCATAGATTTGGTAAGATTGGAAAAAAATATTAGATCATTAGTGGCCACCATTTAATCCTTGTACATACTTTCAATTATGATTGGCCAATCACTGACCCATTTTACCACCTCCATAGTATACAAAATCTGATGACCCTCATATTACATGGACACAGAGGAGCAAAGGGATGGACGGAGGAACTGGAAGGCTTTCTACCATTTAAAACCTTCCCTCTTCTTAGAGAAGTATGAAGCCTGGACTCACACCATTTGGAATACATCAAAACATAAAACATATATTAAGAAGGGTACATTTCTGTTAGCTGGGTGCAACCGCTAGGTGGCGCTAATTACTATCCCCCCCCCCCCGCAGGCCGCCATGGATAGTAGGGAAAGATAGCGATCGCTGAGGTGGCGGTAATTACTATTCCCCCTCCAGACCGCCATGGATAGTAGGGAAATATGTAACTCTGTTGCCAGCGATCGCTGGAGTTGCATCTTTCCCTACTATCCATGGCGGCCTGGAGGGGGAATAGTAATTAACGCCACCTAGCGGTTGCGCCCGGCTAACGGAAAAGTACCTTAAGAAGCAATACAAACTATCCGCTGTCGCTTTTTATATACCACCTATCCTTCACCTGGCACGCCAACCTGCTAATTCCGCTGTGTGGATAATGTCAATAATTTGACATCTCAAATGTGCAGTCTAATATCGGTTTATCATTGCAATTGTGAGTAGATGTACCCTACAAACCATGCAGTGAGTGTGCAGCCAGAGAAATGTGAGTGAAATCCCTGTATATTATAATGGGACATATCACATAGGCACTATGAGGTAGAATTTTCTTAGCCACCCTTTTAAAAATACATTGAGTGAAGCTTTATTGCTAGCTGTCAGCTGTCGCTCAGGTTACTATTAAGTGAATGGGAATGCCTGCCAGACACTTAAAAACGCTTATATGGCAGGTGTTTAGAAAGTGAAGGTTTTCTTCTTATGACTGATATATCCTTAGAATTTGGGAGTCTAAACAAGTGCTAGGAAGAGTGATAAAAACTCATTCCAATGCCAAGAAATACACTAAAAAATGCTTGGCATATTTTTTATGGCATTTGACTTGAATGTTTGTTTGCTGAAGCCCTAATGAGGCACGCAGGGTACATACACTGGTCCTTTGGGCTGTTTCCATTTAAAATGTGTGGCAAGTTTCTGTTGGATTCAGTGACCATTACATGTAAGGCGGCTGTAGCACCTGTTTATCCTACAGCCCACATTGATGGACATTCAACTGTTCTTTGTGCTTGTCTCCTAGACAACTGGCATACACAGTATGTGCAGTTCAGTGGAGAGGTAAGGAAACATGAGGGGGGAGCTGAATGCATGTGCTGGTTTTCTGTAGGGAGAAAAATAGAAATTGGACATCTGCTGACAGATTCTTCCCACTGACAGTGTGGTCATGCAGATACAGATCTATAGACCTTAGGTCATCTAACCTGGCTAAATAGTTGAATGAGATATTTTCACCCTATGTCTATTGGTTCATGCAAGAAAACCAGTGTAATGAGTGCTGTTTCCCAAGCATTGATAAGATGGTTGTGAGGCAACTAATCAAGGCATTTAGCCACTCCCACCATTAGGTACATGTAATAACCATGTATGGAAATTTTTTGTGCATGGTAAAACCAAATTTTCTTTTCGTGCCCCGGATGTGCCTGATCGTAGAATATTGATAAGGTTACGAATATTCTACTATCGCCGGATGAATTTGATAGTGGAATAACGGTAATGCTACTAACATTCTAGTTGACCTATCGTAACCTAGCTCTCAAATTAAAGGCGCGTACACACGCCATACTGCCGCCAACGACGGGTCTGTCAAACCCTCCCGCTGGGCGGACGTTCAGCCGACAGTAGCACATGTGTATGCGGCAGACTGATAAGGCTGTTTCTGAACGATCCATTCAGTGGATGATTCAGAAACAGCCTTATCAGTCTGCCGACAGCGCATACACACGTGCTACTGTCGGCTGAACGTTCCGCCCAGCGGGAGGGTCTGACGGACCCCACCCTTCGGGCATGGATCAAACACTTCCTAACAAACAGAACGCAACAGGTGAGGCTGGGAAACTGCTACTCCAGCGGCAGAACCACCAATACAGGGGCTCCACAAGGCTGCGTCCTATCACCTCTACTGTTCTCTCTCTATACAAACAATTGTATCTCATCCGCTGACTCTGTGAAGGTCATCAAATTTGCGGACGACACCACCATAATCGGCCTAATTGGCAGCAACGGAGACCAGGAATACCGCGGCGAAGTCGAGAGCATCTGCAACTGGTGCAGGGACAACAACCTGGTACTCAACACAGCTAAGACAGTTGAGTTAGTCGTTGACTTCAGGAGGAACCCTCCCCCCCTCACCCCCGTCCTCATTGGGGGAAACGAAGTCTCCAGGGTGTCATCTGTACGGTTTCTAGGCACGACCCTCACAAACAACCTGAAATGGGGACAAAACACCATCAGAATCCAGAAGAAATCTCAGGAGAGGCTATTCTTCCTGCGACAACTGAAGCGATTCGGCATGCCCCGGAAACTGCTTACCAGCTTCTATTCCGCCACCATAGAATCCATCCTCTGCTCCTCAGTCATTGTCTGGTACGCGGGTGCAACGGCCAGCGACAAACTCAAACTGCAGAGGGTCATATCTGACGCAGAGAAGATCATCGGGTCTCCTCTTCCACATCTTGATCTCCTTCACTCCGCTAGGATGATGAAGAGAGCCACCATGATCTCCTGGGATCCCTCCCACCCAGGCAATTGCAATGCAATGGAGGGGGGAAGTTGCATTATGCGCTACACATACAGTACATAAAAAGTATGCTTCACTGCAACTTAAAACACACATTGTCCGGTAACGAACAGCATGCATCTCAACTTGTCCGACAATTGTGCGGTTTAGTCTTCCATTTGAAAGAGGCCAGAACTGTGTCCTTGTCGCGCAGTTCAGCCAGTGGCAGCATTTGTAACTCCACCGCTGGTTAACACCACCGTGTGTCAAATGATGACACATGGCAGTGTTACCAAGCGGTACAAAAATGCGACATGTCATGTCTGAACACAACTAAAATACTTTTAATCCCACTGCAAGGAAAATACGGTACTCAAAATTTTTTATTTTTTAATTGCTAGGTGCTTAAAAGTTGTTTTGTAGGTAAGGTGAGAAAACTCAGGAAAAAGTTAATTGATGAAAAACTATATGTGTACCTGAGGATGCGTGATTTTGTAGTTTTGTAGTGATTTTGTAGTTGTAAGACCTCAAACCTACTAACAGGTAACAGCATAGCTAATACTGTCCCTCTTTCGAAGAGACAGGCCCTCTTTGGCAACACTTTCCCTCTGATCTCCTCATGTTTCCCTCTTTCAGGACTGATATACAGATCTGTGTAAATATATTTTTTTCTCTACTCAAAAATGTGTTTTTATTGATTATAAACTGTATTCCCATCTTTTAAATTGATATACTTCTTATTTCCAAAACCTAATATGAAGAAAAATGAACCAGGATAGAAAAGACCAGTGTGGTTTGAATTATAAAACAACATATTTTTCTTATGAAATCTTTATGGCATGCGTGAGTAGGGGTGTGTCAAAAGGGAGATTGGGGGTGTGGCTTAAGTGTCCCTCTTTCTTCTCTCAAAAAGTTGGGCTGTATGGGTCACAGGCAGGAAAAATGTTAAAGTGATCCTGTAATGATAGAGGTATGAAGGCTTCACTGTTTATTTCCTTTTAAACAATTCCCGATGCCTGTCTGTCCTGCTGATCCTCTCCGCCTGCAATACTTTTAGCCACTGTCCAGAATGAGTATGGAGATGAGACTATTTGCATGGTTTATAAGGAAATTAAAGGACTACTACAGCGAAAAAGTAAGCAATTAAAATCTGACATGTCCAACACATTTTGGACTAGTTAATCTCCTCATGGGGGATTTTCAGGGTTTTCAAAATAATTTCCTGAACAGCAGTTCAGGAAATGTAAGATGCCAGCCTCCGCTTTCACACTATTTTAGCAGTTAGACTTAGCAACAGAAGTTCAGGGAATACTTTTAAAAACTAAGAAAAACCCAGAGAATCCCATGTGAGGAAATTAGTCCCAAATCTGTTGGTTCTGTCAGATTTTAACTGCTTACTTTTTTAGCTGTAGTGGTCCTTTAATGTAGCAGTTTCCCTACCCCTCTCGCTTTAAGGTTACCTTCACAGTGGGGGGTTGCAGTGTGTTGCATCATACAGTATAGTCAGTTACCGTACATTGTAATGGTACGTTATCATCGATGTATAAGCAATGCAGTATGATGGAATTTGTTAGAATAACAGTAGACAGGCTGCACATTACTGGACAATAGTGTTGCCGCGGTATGGCGTTATACCGCGGTTTCATTTTGCATGGTAATCATACCATGCACAATCCCGTTTTACAAGTTTTAGGGGAAGGGGGGGGGGGGCGGGAGTGGCGCATTGGCGGTGGCAAAACAGCCACATCGACGGGGAGAGTGGATGCATTGGCGGGAGAGCACAGACAGAAACTACTCACCTTCCTTTGGCCACACGCGGCTACAATCTACTTCCTCCCAGGCATCATTGCGTTGGCAACAGCGCTCCCTGTGATAACGTAGCCGCGCATGTCATCACAGGGGGCACGGTTATTAAAGTGACCACACCTGGGAGGAACAAGTTAGATGCCGTGTGTGGCTAGCTGAAGGAAAGTGAGTAGGTTCTGCCTATCTATACTGGGAGGCACCTATACTGGGGGCAACTATACTAGCTATCTGTACTGGGAGGCACCTATACTGGGGCAACTATACTAGCTATCTATACTGGGAGGCACCTATACATATACTGGGGGCAACTATACTAGCTAGCTATCTATATTGGGAGGGACCTATACCATTTACTGGGGCAACTATACTAGCTGTCTATACTGGGGGCAACTATACTAGCTATCTATAGTGGGAGGCACCTATACTGGGGGCAACTATACTAGCTACCTATACTGGAGACACCTATACCTATACTGGGGAAACTATACTAGCTACCTATACCGGGGGAACTATACTAGCTACCTATACTGGAGGCACCTATACCAATACTGGAGCAACTATACTGGCTACCTATACTGGATGCACCAAGTTGGCTAACCTATCCTGGGGGCAACTATACTGGCTACTAGTACTGAAGGCACCTACCGGGCTAACCTATACTGGGGGGCACCAATAGCTGGCCAGTTTGAGTATTGGCCGGACAGATCCTGAAATTTTCGGGTTCTGGCCTTAACATACTTTAACTTTAAAGTGTGCCCGAGCCAAAGCTCGGCTGCAAAATCAGATACCTACCTTTAGAGAGGGAAGCCTCAGGATCCTATTGAGGCTTCCCATTGTCCCCCGTCATTGAGGGCGCCCCCGAAAGATTAGCAACAAGGAAATAATTGTGTAATACCATATACCGTGATACCGTCATACCATGATATTTTTTGAGACGGTTATCATATCGTCAGATTTCATACCGTTGCATCCCTATTGAAAAACATAACAGTGGCAGTGAAGCATACTTTGTATTTACGGTTTGCTTCACTCTATGCAATGTGACTTTCCCCCTCCATTGGGTTGCAGTCTTGTTTTATAGTATATGCACCACAATGTGTCACTGTAAATGTATCTTTAGTGTACATTGATAGGTGCACAGCTACAGGCAATAAAAGCTACACAATGGATTTTTAAACGTAAAAAGTCTAGTTTCAGTGGTAATATTTATAATGTGCACTAATCAACACAAAGATTTGGGAAATTTGAATTGTTCTAAGTTAGGTTTAAATGGCCTTTAGGCCTGGAACCCACTAGCAGCACTTTTCTATGTGGATAAGATTTGTAAAGCTCTTGCTAATGTAATGCCATAAAAATCACATCGCTTCAGTGAGAACACACAAATAGCATTACATGAACAAGAGCTTTTCAAATCACAAGCGCTTAGAAAAGTACTGTTAGGCCTAGTGCACACCAGAGCGGTTCGGCAGCGTTTTCAGATCCGATTGCGGATGTGGTAACGCTAGGGTAATGTATTTCAATGGGGTGGTGCACACCAGAGCGGGAGGCGTTTTGCAGAAACGCATACTCCCGGGCTGCTGCAGATTTTGGATTGCGGGGGCGTTTCTGCCTCCAATGTAAAGTATAGGAAAACCGCAAACCGCTCTGAAAAACGGCACTTCAGAGCCATTTTGCAGGCGTTTTTGTTACAGAAGCTGTTCAGTAACAGCTTTACTGTAACAATATATGAAATCTACTACACCAAAAACGCTTCCTAAAACCGCAAAATGCTAGCTGAAACGCTTCAGAAAAATAAGAAAAAACGTTTCAAAATCTGCTAGCATTTTGCGGATCTGCTAGCGGTTTTTGGTGTGCACCAGGCCTGAGTGGGTCCCAGGCCTTCAATTTTAGAACCTCTTTAAGCAGACAAATTGGGATCTCCTATGGAAAACTGGCATACAAGAGAGCTGCACCATAGAACTTCCTGCTTAGTACAACTTTGTATATTTTAATTGGAGCGTGAGATATAATGAGAAAACTATAAGTGTTTGAAGAGTTATTTTATCCAGCTGATTAATCAGTGTACGATCAGCCTGTTAACTGCTTTCTCATCACTTTATTACACCATAACCAGTGATTGGTGTCTGGCAGAGGATAAATATGACAGCGTGATGGATAGGCCCCGATGTCACACACAGGATGGTTATATCCCTGTTCATCTTTTATTTGCCTCCACTTTTTATGCATTATTGCTATTTTCAAAGGTTTTGAGCGATAATTCTTCATGTTCATTGCTTCCGAGGAATGCTGTCCTGAGCCTGCTTGTGCTTGTTGGTAATGTCTGCCTCTGAGGTTACACTCATTTTCCCTTGTTTGATATGTGATAACATTAGACTTTAGGAGGAAAGGTCCAAACAATTTCCTAGAGGCATTTGTCATTTCTGACTTAGGTTTTTTTTTCTTAAAAAGCAGACTTCTACTGTCAGCTGACGTGGTTTTTATTTCCATAGGTTACAATTGCACACAAAATTGTCATCCAATCCTGTCACATGCTAGCTACTGGAATGCAGACACTACACCTTAATGCCACTTTTCCCGAAACGTCACAAAGTACCTTTTTATCACCGTGCAGCTTTAATGTCATAGTTGGGCTTTACTGCCACTCACGGCTGAAAATAACAAGCAGATGGACAGTCATTATGCCAGAACTATCTGTAAGGAAGAATGACAACATGAGCATGCTTTTCAGGTCACATAGAAGCACTGGTGAGAGCCTAATCTGTATCATTTACATTGACAGAGATTATTGAAATAGTCTGAATAGTTCAGAAAAGCTGGTCACCATTTTCCATCCATCATACAAAAAGACCACTATTGCGTAATACTTCAAATGCATCTGTTTGCAGATGTACTGTATAAACTGTACATTTGTTCCATAGTAAAATGCACTATACATTCATTTGTTCATATGTTGCTGTCACTTACATTAGGTTGTAAAAATATGGTTTTGGAGTAGTCTATCTCCTTAAAGCGGACCCAAACCAAACATTTTTTTAATTAAAAATATTTAGTTGCACCACTCTGACACATACAAAGATAAATAAACACTCCTTCAAGCCTATGAGCATTTTAGTGCATGCTTTTCACCCTTCTCTTTTCATAGCTAGGGTTATACTGGGGGCAGCCATTAGCAATTCCTCCATTGCCAGACACCACCTACTCCAGCATTTTGCCGGATTCTGTCCCGGCAATGTGAAAGGAAGGTAGGGGTTCCTCCAATAAATGTAAAATGTTTTATATTTGTCATCATGCAGCTGAAAAAAGGCTGCTATTTATTATTATAATTTAGAAAATAGATTTTATTTCTGAAATCTTGTATTTTTAATTTGGGTTCACTTTCACCTATTCTAGACCGCCGCATGTAAATCCCACTCCGCACTTGTAGCTGTCAAAGCCTGATGCGGCGTAGGATTTACGCCGCCTGCCGTTTCTACTCCCGTCGCAATCGTACGCAATCGTACGCACCTGAGAGGAGATTAAGCTGTCATATGACAGCTGACATCTTCCCTCAGTGATCAGTGGCTCCTGATCACTACGATCGCCGGCGGATTGTAGTGATCACCTTTAGAGCTGCGGCACTCTGAGGGGAAGAAGAGGATCACTTTCCTGATGTTCCCCCGGCGATCGGTGCTCCCCTCCACTCTGGCCGGCATCCCTGCTCGCTCTGACGTAAGTGTCGGGTCCTGGCTTGATGACATCATCAAGCTGCGACCCGGAACTTAACGTCAGTGCGAGTGAGGATGCTGGCGAGTGCGGAGGGGGCTAGAGCTGCTCATCGCTGGAGTCTGGGAGGTGAGCAAAGGCTGCTGGCTACAGGGGGGACACTTGGCTACAAGGGGGTCACCATGCCCAGCAAAGCTGTGGATCCGGCTGTCTGACCCCCCCCCCCAAATGCTCCCCCCCCCACATGTAAAATGACGTAGTCCTTAAGGGGGTTAGGCAGCCGGTTCCCAAAGGGTTAAAGAGGATCTTTAACACAGGATTGAACTTCATTCCAGTCAGTAGCGGATACTTCCTCTCCCACAAGAAACTTACTTTTTCTCGAATAGATCATCATGGGGGTCTGTATGGCTGATATTGTGGTAAAACCCCTCCCACAGTGTGATATCATGAAATCAGGAAGAGGAAAGATTTTACAATGGGCAAACACTGACTAATTAATAATTTACACATGAATATTGTACAAAAATAAGCAATTTTATTAATTATGTTACTTTCACTACAGTTCCTCTTTAAAGGGAACCTGAACCAAGTAAAATAGTTTAAAATAAACACACGATGTACCTGCAAATGCATATTACATACTTACCTCACCATCAGTTTCTCTCAGAAGCTCAGCATTTTCTTCTTACAACAATTCTTTCCAGTTCTGATAAGATTTTGTTAGAAATGAAATCTATCAGTTGCTGTCAGTTATATATCAGTTGTTGTCAGTTATAACTGAAAGGACAACTGATGAGCAAGGTAATGTCCATGTTTCCCTATGGCTCAAATGGGTGATATTACAGTTTAGCAGTGTGCTGACCAGGAAGCAGTTATGGTGTGATGACCATTATCAAAATGGAGGACGGAGAATTCCATTGATCACAGTGGACAAAAAGGATGCAGGAGAGGAGAAAGAGATTGATGAGTAGACTATGTGGGAGGCCAGAATGACGTGTGTGTTTATTTTGACATCTAATTTTCAGTTCAGGTTTGCTTTAAGGGTGATTTTTAAGTTCTTAGGTTAAGTACTTAGTGAACAAAAGTTGCTCAGTTCAACTGCCACAATAGTGTGCAAGCAAGAAGGGAGTTTTTGTAAAGAAGAAAGGAAATACTGAGGATATCCCCTGAGCAGGTGGACTTGTCCAAACCCTGTCAGATTTGTCAGAGTTTTATTACTTACTGTGACTAAGTGACAGCAACATAGGAGAAAAGTAATTGTTAGTGCATTTTAGGCCTCTTTCACAGTGCGACGTTAAAGTCGCACGTTAAAACAACATTTAACGCAGAATAACTCACTGCAATGAAAAATCAATGCCCCATTCACAGTGCACACGTTGCGTTGGTGTCTAACGTGCTGCATGCAGTGCGTTATACACGTTATTAGCGGTGTTGGACTGTTTGCACATGCTCAGTAATGACTTGGAAGCATACTTTTCATTGCCTTTATGCTCTACTGTATGCGACGATAACGGGGCATTAAGTTGCGTTGCGACTTTTTTGGGGCGTTGCGTTGTAGTTTGCGTGGCGACATTACGGTTGCTTCAAAACGCAACGTCCTAGTTTTTTTTTTTAAATCTTTTTGAAGGATTTAACAGTAGCACAGGGAATCTAGACCTGTTTGGCTATTTATCAATGTATACAGGTAGCAAGAGCCTTTCTTAAAGGTCTCTTTCACAGTAGGACGTTGCGTTTTGTAGCAACGTTAGTCGCAACGCAAACTACAACGCAACGCCCCAAAAAAGTTGCAACGCAACTTAATGCCCCGTTATCGTCGCATACAGTAAAGCATACAGGCAATGAAAAGTATATTTCCAAGTCATTGCTGAGCATGTGCAAACAGTCCAACACCGCTAATAACGTGTATAACGCACTGCATGCTGTAATTTCACTTACCGTGCAGCGTTAGACACCAACGCAACGTGTGCACTGTGAATGGGGCATTGATTTTTCATTGCAGTGAGTTATTCTGCGTTAAATGGTGTTTTAACGTGCGCACTGTGAAAGAGGCCTAAATGTTGGTAAAGTGTATACGTAAGATTGTAACCTCGTAAGGGGGCATTCACCCATTGTTTTTACTGTACTGATTCTACCAAATCATCATGTATTTGTATTGTTGGTTTATTGCAGTTAAGCTGTACATGAGCTAAGTATATACTGTGTTCTCCCCAGAATTTTTTTCCAGCCGGGTGGCATGAAATAGTAGCCGGGTGGCATGAAAAAGTAGCCGGGTGGATCGAGATGAAAATGCAGGGCAACTCTGCTTTCAGCATAGGAGGTGGTGAGCCGATGACAGCTGGGTGGTCACCAAATCTAGCCGGGTGGAGAACCCGGCTAAAAGAGCCTGGGGAGAACACTGATATATCACCCACAACCACTATTGTTTATACTGCATGCAAAATATGATTGCTGTAATAAATAAAAAACGTAATAATACACAGTATAGGAACTACAATGGACTGCTATGAAGGCAGTTTACATATTTTACATTTTATTTGTATTGTCTTAGATTGGCAGAATGCTAGTCACCAGAATATTGACTTGGTGGAGTGTAAGAGGACAGATCGGATTTATCATTTTTCCATTGACTCTGCAAAGAGTATGTTGTGGAATATACCATACATAAATCATATGCGATTTCTCTGCTTTGTTTGCCTTAGTCAACATGAAATGATGCCATAGAATGGCTGATGGTGACAGGCCTTCATAACTGCTGGCTTTGAAGGCTGTTAAATGAAGGATTTCTTAGGTGGCCTCTGTGCTTGAAGGACATGTCCAGCTGTCAGCTTCAATATTATCACAGGACCTAAATCAAGGCAAGTGTATGTTACTGCTTGGTCAGGGGTCTCTCTTTTTTTCTCCTCAGCGACATTAGCATGACAGAGTCAGATTATTGACTTTCAGGGCTATTGTCCTTGCAATTCAGCTTTGTTGTGGAACACAGGGAGACCTTCATCTCAGGTAGCAGACATTTTAGGCTTGGCTAGCTATTGTCCTGCCAGCATAACTTCCCAACTGTGAGGATGAATATGAAGAAAAAGTTATTTACTTTCATCACTTTCTCCTAATACGTTTTTACAAGGTTCACCTTGTGTCTGTAACACCTAATTACAAAAGTTAAGTGGCTTTCAGCCCTTTGGCGAGTAGAGCATAGGGACAAGCGATTACGCAGATGTGAGAGTTCAGTCACTTGTATAGATCTGAGTACTGGCAGGGTGGTGATTGGTTAATTTGATTGCTTAATACTATAATGCTTTCATATGCAAAGTGAGCTTTGATCCGAGTTGGATGAAAGTTCTGAAAAGTGAAGATGGTGGCAGTGGGCCTTTTATCTGTGACAAAAAGGCATCTGTTGTACTTTCATTCTCTTCTCCATTGCCTCCCTTCCCCCTTAACTTGAGCACCCACCAGTAACTGCAAGGAACAGGGGCCAGTGTGTTGTCACTCTATAGCTAGTATATAGTATTAGTGATAAACAGATCACTTGCTATTTTTACATGATTTGCATGTTTTAATAATATTTTTAATATATTTATGATTACTTTGGTTGATCTAAAAATCCTTTACCAATATCATTATCATCATGCATGTATATGGCTTTAACATTTTCTGCAACACTTTACAGAATACAGTGGATATGTCACAAACTGTTCCTGTAATGAATGGTGTCAACACGCAGAGAGAATCCGATTATTGGCGATCTGCAGAATCACCAGTAATACAGATATACACCAGATTATGGATAATCTGCAGCATCACCAATAATCCAGGTATGTCTAACCTCTGGACACCTGAGATATGTGAGTATGATGTAACAGTACCACTTTGAGTAAGAACCACCAGAGGGGCTGGAGGTAATAATGAAGGGAATTCACCCCAGACTGTGGGTGAATCCCTGTAGCCTAAGCTCCCTAGGAGAGGGACCTAGGCTAGGTTGCAGGATGCCCTGCTGCTAAGGAGAACAGTCTTGCCCTAACTGGGTGTGAGATCCTAGCTCTCTACACCCTGGAACCGGGCTAACGAAATACAAGTACACAATGCTAGTCTTGGGTGTGCAGTCCGTAGTCACCGCACCCTGGAACTAGCCTGTAACATAACATAGTATTGACATAGTTTCCTAGGCTTGGGTGTGAGGTCCGTAGTCACAACACCCTGGAACTAGTCTATAGCATAACATAGCATTGACACAGTTTCCTAAGCTTGGGTGTGAGGTCCGTAGTCACAACACCCTGGAACTAGTCTATAGCATAACATAGCATTGACACAGTTTCCTAAGTTTGGGTGTGAGGTCCGTAGTCACAACACCCTGGAACTAGTCTATAGCATAACATGGCATTGACACAGTTTCCTAAGCTTGGGTGTGAGGTCCGTAGTCACAACACCCTGGAACTAGTCTATAGCATAACATAGCATTGACACAGTTTCCTAAGCTTGGGTGTGAGGTCCGTAGTCACAACACCCTGGAACTAGTCTATAGCATAACATAGCATTGACATAGTATGCGAGAGTAATCTAGCTCAGTGTAAATTCCCAGGGCCTCCTGGTTCTAACACACTGTAGGATCTGACTGAGGTCTGTGTGCTAAAACGTAAAGCATTTGCAACGGCAGACAACATGAGACTGAGAGGCGAGTGGTTATATAGTGTAGCGCTGATCAGCGCCGCCCCAGCCCCTCCAGCCAATGCGCATACATCCTGGGATCAGCTGATCCCTCTCTGTTTCCCATAAAGCTTCTGTCTCTCCGCGCGCGCGTGTATTCCTCAGCCTATGTGCACAGGAAGGCTGTATCACATCAGACACATGTCGCCGCACGTAAACCGCCGGGCTGGACGCGGAACTAGCCGCCACGCTGTCCGAGCATGCGGCAGCCATTCCGCAATCCTTTACAGTTCCTCAGAGGAACTCACAGTGTAATGTACCCACTGTAGGCGTAGTGCAGGCGTTCTCAACCTGGGTTCCCTGGAACCCCAGGTTTTTTTGAGGTCTTTGCAGGGTTTCCCTGGCATTTTACTCTCCTGTTACCAAGGTGGATTGAGAAAGTTTCAAAAGTACCACTGACTTCTCAGTGTCCTCTTCCCTCATTGTATGCTCACTGCGATTGAGGTGGGGGTGGAGTATAATAGAGCAGGGCTTTTCAACCCGTGGTATGCCTACCACCGGTGGTACTTTGCAGTTGGCCAGGTGGTAAGCGCCGGGTTTGCTCGCTTGGCTGCCGGCGCCGCTTGTCCTGGTCTCATCCTGTACTGCTTCTCCTCCATAAAGTTTGTCTCTCCCTCGCTCATGGCATACTTCAGACCTCAGATCAGCTGTAACCTGGCTGCAGTGAAGTGACAGCCAGGCAAACGGGGCACAATGGCAGCGCGTATATAGGAAGTGACATCACTGCTCCCTTCCTACACTTGAAGTATATGCACCGTCACTGTGCACTGTTCGCCTTGCTGTCTCTTCACAATGGCTGGTTTATAGCTGATCTGAGCTCTTAACTATTCTGCAGGGCAGCACAGCGAGGCGCGAGAGACAGGGTTTTGAACTTTGTGGTCAGTCCCTGCCCAGCTCTCTGGTAGTGGGTGGAGGCTACCTACAGTGGTGTGGAAAACTATTTGCCCCCTTCCTGATTTCTTATTCTTTTGCATGTTTGTCACACTTAAATGTTTCTGCTCATCCAAAACCATTAACTATTAGTCAAAGATAACATAATTGAACACAAAATGCAGTTTTAAATGATAGTTTTTATTATTTAGTGAGAAAAAAAACTCCAAATCTACATGGCCCTGTGTGAAAAAGTGATTGCCCCCCTTGTTAAAAAATAACTTAACTGTGGTTTATCACACCTGAGTTCAATTTCTGTAGTCACCCCCAGGCCTGATTACTGCCACACCTGTTTCAATCAAGAAATCACTTAAATAGGAGCTATCTGACACAGAGAAGTAGGCCAAAAGCACCTCAAAAGCTAGACATGCCAAGATCCAAAGAAATTCAGGAACAAATGAGAACAAAAGTACTGTAATTGAGATCTATCAGTCTGGTAAAGGTTATAAAGCCATTTCTAAAGCTTTGGGACTCCAGTGAACCACAGTGAGAGCCATTATCCACAAATGGCAAAAACATGGAACAGTGATGAACCTTCCCAGGAGTGGCCGGCCGACCAAAATTACCCCAAGAGCGCAGAGAAAACTCATCCGAGAGGCCACAAAACACCCCAGGACAACATCTAAAGAACTGCAGGCCTCACTTGCCTCAATTAAGGTCAGTGTTCACGACTCCACCATAAGAAAGAGACTGGGCAAAAATGGCCTGCATGGCAGATATCCAAGGCGCAAACCACTTTTAAGCAAAAAGAACATTAAGGCTCGTCTCAATTTTGCTGAAAAACATCTCAATGATTGCCAAGACTTTTGGGAAAATACCTTGTGGACCGACGAGACAAAAGTTGAACTTTTTGGAAGGTACGTGTCCCGTTACATCTGGCGTAGAAGTAACACAGCATTTCAGCAAAAGAACATCATACCAACAGTAAATTATGGTGGTGGTAGTGTTATGGTCTGGGGTTGTTTTGCTGCTTCAGGACCTGGAAGGCTTGCTGTGATAGATGGAACCATGAATTCTACTGTCTACCAAAAAATCCTGAAGGAGAATGTCCGGCCATCTGTTCGTCAACTCAAGCTGAATCGATCTTGGGTGCTGCAGCAGGACAATGACCCAAAACGCACCAGCAAATCCACCTCTGAATGGCTGAAGAAAAACAAAATGAAGACTTTGGAGTGGCCTAGTCAAAGTCCAGACCTGAATCCTATTGAGATGTTGTGGCATGACCTTAAAAAGGTGGTTCATGCTAGAAAACCCTCAAATAAAGCTGAATTACAAAAATTCTGCAAAGATGAGTGGGCCAAAATTCCTCCAGAGTGCTGTAAAAGACTTGTTGCAAGTTATTGCAAACGCTTGATTGCAGTTACTGCTGCTAAGGGTGGCCCAACCAGTTATTAGGTTCAGGGGGCAATTTCTTTTTCACACAGGGCCATGTAGGTTTTGAGGTTTTTTTCTCACTAAATAATAAAAACCATCATTTAAAACTGCATTTTGTGTTCAATTATGTTATCTTTGACCAATAGTTATCGGTTTTTGATGAGCAGAAACATTTAAGTGTGACAAACATGCAAAAGAATAAGAAATCAGGAAGGGGGCAAATAGTTTTCCACACCACTGTATATTGAAGCGGGTGGTGGGGAGAGGAACTTGAAAAACTAGCTATATTGGCAATCTGTAGGCTAGCTAGCTATCTAATTCTAATCCTTTTCCCCACCATGCCTCCTGCTTGTCCCCTCCCATATGCCCCCCCTTTTCTTAAGGTGTACCCAAGTCATAAAGAGTAGTAGCATTTATACTTACCTGGGGCTTCCTCCAGCCCCGTGACCACCATTGCCTTCCTCGCCGTCCTCCCTGGCCACTCCATTCGTCTGTAGTGATAGGCAAACATTGCAATCAATAGTTTGTAAATGTTTCATGAACAATCGTTTGCAGTGGCCGCCATTAAAGTCAATGCATCTGCCTGGTGGTAGTTGAACATTTTCATGTGATAAACATGATACAATGTGTAAGAAGGTTGAAGCCCTGTAATAGAGCACAGTGAGGCAAAGTAGAAAATGTTCTGTTGTTTGACAAATCAATATTTGAAATTCATTTTGGAAATCATGGATGCCTCCGGGTTGCCCAGCCGCGCCAGTGCTGATGTCATCAGCGGCGCTCTGGCGGGGAGACACGTGTTCGCAGACCAGCTTGGAAAGGAGGGAGGGCGTGCGTGCGGACAGTGTCGCGCTCCTTATACACTCAGGAAGCGTGTCAGCTGATCGGCTGTCAGCTGACACGCATGGAGCCACCCCCGGATCCTGATTCGATGGGCTGCTGGGGGGCGTGGCTGTCATGTCATCCCAGGCTTCTTTAGCCTCGTGCTGTCAGTCTCTCGTTGTCTGTTCTAGCTAACACAACCTTGTGGAGGCTCCAGACCTTAGTCAGTCCGTGTGTGCTTTGAACCGGCAGGATACCGGGGATTTCACACTAGCCCAGGCTTTATACTGTTGTTATTACTTGTTGCCGACCTTGCCTGATTACTTACTCTGATTCTGTCTCCCGATTCTGTACTTTCGCCGATCTGATCTGTTGCCAACTTTGCCTGAACACTCACTCCGATTTTGCCTACTGTATCTGTACCATGTATGCCTGATCTGTTGCCGACTCGATTGCCTGACCATTCTTTGTATCATATAGCAGTGTCAGTTCTGCCTTCAGCTGTCACTGTCTGTAAGACATTTCCCTTTCAGGGAACGTCTGATAGTTGTCTGTCTGCTAGTGCCCCTTATACACTAGCAGATTGTTACATTAGAACAGACCATATTATGGAGGAACTTTGCAAACAGGTCCAAAACCTCACTACGGCTGTTGCTAATCTGAGTAACACGGTAGCCGCGCAACAGCAGCAATTGGACGGGTTGTCGCAGGTTGTCCGCTCCTTACAACCAACAGGCAGTCCAAGTGGTTCCACCCATTCCAACGGTGGTAGAACCCAAGATGCCTTTACCCGAGAAATTCTCAGGGCCTAGGAGTGATTTCAGTAATTTTAAAAATCGTTGTCTGTCATATTTTGAAATGAGGCCTATTTCCTTAGGCAGTGAGCTTCAGCGAATCACCCTGATCACCCTAAAACTCTTACAGGGTGATTCCCAAACTTGGACATATAATCTGCCTCCCCAGCATGAAGCCCTTAAGTCTGTTAAAGACTTCTTTGACGCCATGGCAATAATTTATGATGACCCAGATATGGCCGCTACCGCTGCGTGTAAACTTCGTAGTCTCCGTTAGGGACGTAACACTGCTGAAGACTACGCAGCGGAATTTAGGAAATGGGCAAGTGCTTTTAGATGGAAAAATTATGCTTTGCTCGACCAGTTTTTAATGGGCTTGTCCGACAAAGTTTCTGAACTGTTAATTGGCCATCCTGAGCCTCGTTCGTTAGACGGGGCTATTTCTCTGGCTATAAAAGTTGACCGTAGAATTCGCTATCATCATCAGAGCAGGTCTCGGTCCTTTCCACACAGTTCCATCGTTACCCCCACTGCAAATCCTATGCATGCTGATGAACCTATGCAGTTAGGTCATGCTAAACTATCTGATGTAGAGAAACAAAGACGGAGACAGGAGGGTTTGTGTTTATATTGTGGGGAGAAAGGGCATGTTGTGCAGAATTGTGCCAAAAAGTCGGGAAACTCCTCCGCCTAGGTTCTGTCAGGGGTGTACCCCTAGACGAGCTTCAAACACCCCAAAATTTTTATAAATTGCTGCTACCCATTAGAGTCTCGTTAAAGGATTCTGAGTTCTCCTCACAAGCCTTTATAGACTCGGGTGCCGCAGGGAATTTTATCGACCTTGATCTTGTAGAGAGTTGGAATATTCCTTTAATACCTATGCAGCAAAAAATGTATGTTACGGGAATGACGACTGTCCTTTACAGGATAAGCAATCTCTTTCCCAGACCGCACCATTCACCTGTCAGATTGGTCTCTTTCATGTTGAGGAGATGCAGTTTTATGTTCTTAAAATGTCTTCCTGATCTATTGTTTTAGGTCTTCCTTGGTTGCAGAAGCATTCTCCTCATTTTGATTGGAGGTCAGGGCAACTCACGTCCTGGTCTCCTTTTTGTCAAAAAAATTGTCTGCAAAATATGCCTCTTCTTTCAGTTCAGTTGGGTTTAGGAGGTGTGCTTACGCAGTATGTTGACTATTTTGATGTATTCTCACCTCAATCTGCCGATAAACTCCCTCCACATAGACCCTTCGATTGTCCCATTGAGTTACGACCTGGCACCATGCCTCCTAGGGGTCATATCTATCCCGTCTGGTCCTGAAAAAACTGCCGTGAAAGAGTACATTAAGGAAAATTTAGAGAATGGTTTTATCCCGCTTCCTAACTCTCCAGCAGGAGCAGGGTTTTTCTTTGTACAGAAAAAAGATGGTGGTCTGCGACCTTGTATTGACTATAGGGTTCTGAATAACATTACTATTAAAAACAGGTACCCCCTACCTCTCATTAGGGATCTGTTTCCTCAAGTTACTGGAGCACAGATTTTCTCAAAACTAGATCTCCGAGGGGCGTACAATTTAATCAGGATCAGACAGGGGGATGAGTGGAAGACGGCCTTTAATACTCAAGATGGCTGGGGGGCGTGGCTGTCCTGTCATCCCAGGCTTCTTTAGCCTCGTGCTGTGAGTTTCTCATTGTCTGTTCTAGCTAACACAACCTTGTGGAGGCTCCAGACCTTAGTCAGTCCGTGTGTGCTTTGAACCGGCAGGACCCCGGGGATTTCACACTAGCCCAGGCTTTATACTATTGTTATTACTTGTTGCCGACCTTGCCTGATTACTTACTCTGATTCTGTCTCCCGATTCTGTACTTTCGCCAATCTGATCTGTTGGCATCCTTGCCTGATTACCTACTCTGATACTTGATCCTGATTTTGTACCTCTGCCGATCTGATCTGTTGCCTGGACACTCACTCCGATTTTGCCTACTGTATCTGTACCATGTATGCCTGATCTGTTGCCGACTCGATTGCCTGACCATTCTTTGTATCATATAGCAGTGTCAGTTCTGCCTTCAGCTGTCACTGTTTGCAAGACATTTCCCTTTCAGGGAACGTCTGATAGTTGTCTGTCTGCTAGTGTCCCTCATACACTAGCAGATTGTTACAACAATGCCAAACCACATCCTGTATCTATTACAACAGTATGGGCTCTTTCCCAACGGGCGGCAAGGGGCATCGTGGTGTGTTATAGCACAGACTTTGTGGGCAGCAACACAGTAGAACATGATGGGAAATCTCATGCATTGTGCAATAAAATGTTCTGCGCGCATTACATCGAAACACATAGAAACACAGCTGTACTTTGAAGGGTAACATGAAAGTCTATGGACTTTCATGTTACCATGCAAATTGCACTCTGTGTGCAGTGCGTCATAATGGACATCACTGCACACAGAGTGAATTAGCCCATAGATTATGTTGCAAAACCATTTTAATACTGTACCTTGTTTATATGCAAGCGGTTCCGGATACCTAAGTTGGCTGCAAGGGCGTAAAAGAATAAATGTGCATGCAGCAGCAATGGATTCTGAATAACTAATGCTGACTTCCTTGTGGTGGTTAATAGAATCTTCTAGTTCTATAAGCAACACCAGATTAACGTACATTTATTCCTGTACTCCATATATTACTGCTGCACTAATGATGTGTATGTGCATAAATCAGTAGTAATAAAGTAGTTGTGAGAGGGGGTCTCCTTTCTATCATATATTTAAAACAATTGATGTGCTATTTAATATTAAACATAGATCTAGCATTACTAGATGGAAGAATGATAACAAACGTTTTACATAGATGGTTTGAAAATGATTTTCACGCCAACTCTTACTTCACTTTAATATAAGTCCTCATGTGTGCCAATCTTTTACTTTACATTTCTTTGATATGTCTGCACAAATTGCACTTGTCAGAAGTGACATTTACATCTGTTTTGCTCATGAACTAGTATACGGCATTGACGCCATTGGTAATACAAATGCCCAGCAATCACAGAATAATGCACTTTCTCCCAAGCAGAAAGAAAAGGTGTTATAGACATATGTGACAGGTAAATGAATTTCATTACCCACTATGCTTCAGAAATCTTTTTAGAATGTTCAGGCACAGGGAAATAAGAAAGGAACAATGATGTAGAAGAAAATGTCCTTAAAAAGAATTGTTCATGTTCGATCTTTATTTAAAAATAAATAAATAAATAGAGTGGCCTCTATCAGCCTAGTGTAATTATCCCCCCAGTGTGGGAGTTGGTGTCATAGCTTTCATTTACAGCACACTTACATGCAATTGCTGTCGGGTCATAAGTGAAAATGGTTGTAGTAACTGGCCTAAGGACATGGACGTGACTGTGCAGCTTTGATTTATGGCCAAGGACTAGCCAGACCTGGAAATTACAGAGGAAAGTTGTTTGGTTTAAGGGTTGGATTTCTGGAAAGGCCACAGAGGCCTGGGCCTTGGATGACTACTGCCCCAGGGGGTGTCTTGACAGGGAAATGGGGTGCTGAATATGGAAGACAAGTCTGCAAACGGGAAGCAACATATGGAATAGGAGGGACGCTGCTAAAGGGAGCTGCACATGAACAGAGGGACTGTTGTGCATGGATATTACATACAGGAGAAGGGGCTCAACATGGAATGTATTCACTTCCCTAACCCATCTAGTGAATACACACACACACACACACACACACACACACACACACACACACACACACACACACACACACACACACACACACACACACACACATATTAATTTTGAAGATGGGTTTTCACAGGCATATAGGAATACTCTGCAGTGAATTATATGCTATTGTCTAAGAAACTAGCTTCCCTTTAGTGCGTAGACATCTGTAAAAAGTTTTGAATTCTTGTCTTCTGGTCAGAAATAGTTCATGTTTCAGGGTTTTTATCATACTTTCGGTACTCCCAGAATTCAGTGCACATGGGGGTTATTTTGGTATATCTGTAGTGTGTCATATTTTGCCACCTAAATGTACTACCAAAAACACAAAAATAGCAAGGAAAACACCTGAACAAATGTGTTTAGCCTTTTTATGCACGTTTCAGATATTTAGGCTAGGTTCACAGTAAGATGTTGCGTTGTGATGCAACGTTAAAGTCGCAATGCAGCATTACACCGCAACACACCAAAAAAGTGGTAGCGCACATTAACACTGCGTTACCATCACTTTAATTAGGTACTGTGAAGCGTACAGGCAATGAAAAGTATGCTTTCCTGTACCTGGTCACTTGTGCATTTAGAGGTAACGTACTGCAGCAGTGTGTTACCATAGCGCACACGTTACAATGCAATGCTAATGCCGCGCTGTGAACGTTGCATGCACATTTCATTGCAGTGTGGTAAGCTGCATTATAATGCAGCTCCGCAACATCCTACTGTGAACCCAGCCTTAAACAAATGTGTAAATGATGCCTTCAGGTTCTTTAGTTTCAAAGGTTTTTATTGGGTATACAAACAGTTTACAAAAACGAAATAAAGAGTCTTCACTTAGGGAGATACTAATACCATGGACATACATTCTTTACAGTTGTGGAAATGGGGATCTTTACAATTAGAATACAATAAAGCAAAACATTTATAAAACCAAAGTACACAAGGTAATTTAACTTGGATATTTCTATACAATTTTCTGGTATTGCGTTCTCTTGCCTTACAGCAGTAAAGTCTTGGGATCGCATCTCATCCAGAAGACTATCTGCATTCTTGTCTATCCCTTAAAGGATACCTGACCTGAGGCAAAGCCACCCGTGAGCACAGAAGTATGTTCAAGCTGGATCCATGTAGATCTGTGCATGGATTGTTCCTCACAATCACACCTTGAAAAATGTGACTTTTGGATAAAGTCAAATTCCATACAGGAAGAGGCAGGTTTACTGCGATGTTCCTTCTTATCAGCCTTTTATTTTCTCTTCTTTAGGGGAGTGAATGGGGTGGGGAAGGGGAGTGAATGGGGTGGGGAAGTGGAGGGAATGGGAGGGTGATTTTTCCTGCCTGAAAATTTGACTTTAGCCAAAAGTCAAATTTTTTCAAGGAGTGATTATGGGGGTCAAAGGGAACAAGATCAAGAACAGACAATGCACAGATCCAGCATGAACATACCTCTATGTAGCTTTGTCTTGGGCCATGTGTGCTTTAAAATTGGCCCTAGACTGCAGTCCTTCCATTAGATGTTGAGCCCCCCTGAGGAACAGTGATTTGACTTGTTCAATGTACTCTAAAAAATGCATCAGCACAGTTTAAATGTATAAAAACAATCAGGTATAAGGGAGCGCAGAGTCCCTAACCCTCACAGGTTTGTATGTTATTTGTGATGTATTACCTACATCTCTGCAAAGAAAATTGCTTCCTAATGACGCTCCTTTAGATAGTCGTCTTAATTTTTTTTTGTATTTAGTTCAAGTGGATTTCCATCTTGTTAAATGTCAAACACTAGTTCAGATCGTATGGTCCAGAACATTTTGTATTGTGCTGTATTATCCACCTTTTATAGAAATAACTGCTTTTTATCATAAATGCCTTCTGGTATAAAACAGTCATATATCTCAGGCACACTGGCTCAGGAACAGGCTGACATTTTATAAATAACTTAGAAGGACTGTTCAAGCTGAAGGAAGGTAGAGAGAGAGACATGCAAGAGGCTTGGAATGCATATCAGCTTCTAAGTCCAAATTGCCAGAGATCGTTAACACTGATGAATATGCAATTAATCAGCCAGGAAAGTAATAAAGTACTGTAATTCTTCACTTTACACAAGCCTGATTTAGCTCCTGAACACACAGAAATGAAGCCAATGCATCACTGATAGACACCACTCAGGCAGTTAGCGGCTGGCATCATTAATAGTGCAGTTGCTGTGATTAGAAAAAGATATATGAAAAAAAACAGCTCCTAGGGTAATTTTAATATGAAATGTTAAGTTTGCAGTTGATATGTAAATTTACCTTTAAGGAAAAAAGTTACCATGAATTAATGCATTAACACCAGGTATCATGTTTTTAAGATACAATCCTGAATCTGAATCAGTTGGCGAATAAAATCGATTCTGATTCTGTCAGACATGAAAATGTTTCACTTTATTTTCACCTATAAGACACCACCCATATGTGTTATGTTCCTGGCACATTGCTTAGAAGTCACAAGGCTCTGGTGAGGCATTCTCTCACAACCTACTTAGTTACTAGGCTTAGTGAGTGTCTTATAGTTACTAAGATTCCTCTCAGAGTGAAGAAAGAGTAGTAAATTAGTGTGTTGGTGCCATTGTAGTTACTTCTTTTCCTGTCCTGGAGTTGTGTGGAGAAGATCAGAACAGGTTTTTTTGCAGCAAAAGGAAGGGTTCTACTGTGGCGTACAATAGAAAGGAATATGACTACCGTATATAGGCAGTGGCGTCAGTACAGCACCAGAAACACTCAAAAGACTACTCATATAAAACTTGACACTGGGTACCAAAACCTGCTTTCCAGGAACAGCCACAGTGATAGATAGATGTAAGCATTAAATTGTTAATGATCACCACTATTCTGGACACACAAAGAGGTGATTATTACCATTTTAACACCAGTGAATGCATCTAAATGAAGGATTGAAGTGCGGTCACCAGAACAGGGACAAGGTCCTCCAGCACCCAAGGCTGAGACACCAAAGTGCGCCCCTCCATCCCTCCCACCCCAGCCGTCACACACTGATTGCTATTAGACTAAGAGGGCCACAGGGCCCACAACCTCCCCAACACCTTAATATCTAGTTATATGGCTTGCAGTCACTGCTATGTATCCCCTTTTCTTATTTCTTTCTGCTTAAGGGAATACTTAAGGCTCTCCTCAGCCCCCTGCAGCTGAACGGTGCCCTCGCCGTGTCCCTCCGATGCGCCTGGACTCGCCGGCGGGCACTTCCGGTTTGGCCGTCACCGGCCGACAGGCTGGGAACACGGCTTATTAGCGCCATCTATAATGCTATTGCGGCCAGGAACGCGGCTAATAAGCCACGTTCCCAGCCTGTCGGCCGGTGACGGCCAAACCGGAAGTGCCCGCCGGCGAGTCCAGGCGCATCGGAGGGACATGGCAAGGGCACCGTTCAGCTGCAGGGGGCTGAGGAGAGCCCCGGGTGAGTAGAAGTCCTTTTTTTTGATGACTTAAGTATTCCTTTAATACACAAATTAGGAATGACAGCTGAATGAATTGTGCGCCCCCTCCTACACTGCGCCCTGAGGCTGGAGCCTCTCCAGCCTATGCCTCGGCCCGGCCCTGGCGGTCACAAGCCTCTGAATTACCTATCGCCATGCCACTGTTACAGTCCTATGCTGCAGAGCTTCACTTTCTGTGATGGCCTGTCCTCATTTCACCCTAAAGTGTCAGAAATGGTGCTGGATGACTTAGCACCTGTACTCACATGTGGGAAAAGTGAGGAACAATAGTATGTATAGGAATACTACTTCATTTGGGTCTTAGATAGTGCTAAATGCAGATGAGCAGTATCTTGTGTTAGCCAATCACATTTTGTAAAAGGAAGCAGTGTAAAAAATTTAAGTAAATATTTTTTGATGACTAGAAGTTGTATCAAACTGGTATAAAAAGCTTTATTAGGAAGCTTGGTAAAAGCTGTTCATAACCTTTAGAGAGATTATCACTAAAAGAGGTGAACAGGGTTTTTACTGGCTTCAGTATATAGAATGTGACACCCGTGTATTGTTCTCGAATAATGCACAGCTTGTAAATTTGTTCAGAAGGGCCATTCATAATTACAGAGTGTAAGCTTACCTTGTGGAAGCAAGTGCCAGGCTGGGCTGAAAGGAGGCTGTGTAGAGTCATATGGTCCAGTAAAGTACTACTCCCACTGGGCTCTGGCTACAGGAGGGGGGGGGGCGAAGAACTATCTCTCACTTTACGTTTTTCACTTTATCTATAGAAACCTTTAAAGCACACAGCAAGCAAAAACAAGTAAAAAATAATGCTAGAAAAGTAAATGTAAAAGTCAGTTTAAACGAGCATAACTTATTTTGAGTGATTTATTTATTTCGCTTTGAAGGGGCTGAAAAGTTATTTTGTAGATAAAGTGAGGAATAGATAGGAGATAATACATGATATTTAGTTTGTGAATCAACCCTGGTAACATTTCACTTTCAATGCTACAGAGATGGGTCTCCTCGGTTTTTAAACACTCAGTGTGGTTGGAAGTTGAGGTGATGCAATACAATGGTAGACATGCCACTAAAGTTGGTTTACAATATTTTTAAGTCAATCAGTCTGTTTAATCCAATTTCAGTTCATTGCTTGACTGTGAAGCTGATAAGTTTCTGAGTGTTGTCAGATCCATAATTTCTTGTGGTTTTTAAGGAATGATCAAAGTCAGTCCTGAGGTGTCACGCTAATAGTGCTTGTAGTAGACACTCGGTTAATTATTACCTGTTATTACTCGGGTTAAAGGACACACAAGGCAAAAATAAACGAATGAAATAAACTATTGTATCTATCTTCCTTCTCCTAAAAATGACTTTTTAGGATATCCCACAGTTTTATTTTATGTTTAAATCTACTTTTTAAGTTATAACTGTTTTATTGTTTTTGCTGAATAACACATTTATTGAAGTATGCCAGAGCTAAAATCTATGAACTATTGATCCTTTTTATCTCTTTCCTGCTCTCAGAAGCCATTTTCTGCTAGGAAATTGTTTTATAGTTTGAATTTCATGTCAGTAAGGGTCCTTTTACACTTAATCAGTTGCTTTCAGTTAAAACGGAAAGAAAACTGATTTTCAAAGTAAGTTCCATTTTTCCTATGGCACCTTTCACACAACGCGTTTTAACTGAAATCTTCTTCCCAATGCACTGCTATGGAAAAAACGCGTACTAACGCATACTAACTGATTAAGTGTAAACGGGGCCTGAGGGTCACACTGTAGTCACTTCCTGTCTGTGTCAGGACTGAGCCAGCCACTTATATACCTGATATTTCACTCTTTCAGGCAGAGAAATAAAAAAAAAAAAAGGAACACAGCCTAGTTATTTGTGTGCTATGCACTGTACATACCCATGTCTATCTCATCTGTCCCATGTCACTTGCGTTGCGTTTGATGCGACGTTAAAGTTGCACAACGTGCTCCTAACGCAGCGCATGTAGGTTATGACATTGGACGTTATTTTGCACTGCGTTATGTGTCTCTTGGTCCGCCGTTTTCGCCGCATACTGATGGAACGAAAACCGCGCATGCGTTACATTTTAAGGAAAAAAAAACATTTCTGAGCCTGTGCAACACACATAACGTAGCAAATTTATTGCTAAACGCACAGCATGCAGCACTTTCTAAATATTGCTACACGTTACACACAACGCAACGTGTGCACTGTGAATGTCGCACAGACTATTGCTGTGCGTTAGTCTGCGTTATAATTTTTTATAACATGCGACTTTATTGTCCCACTGTGAAAGAGGTCTTAAGGAGCACACTTGACAATGCGTTTCCACTGTTCGCTCTGCTATTGCAGTTTCCCACTTTCCTTCGTGCTTTTTTGGAAGTGGCGGAATACATTGTAATTGCAAACAGAGCCAGATTAAGGCTAAAAGGGGCCCTAAGCAAAGTAACTGATTTGGGCCCCCCACCCCCATATTAGAATGGGAAGATGCAGCTGCTGTGTGCACAGTAACATGCCGGACACACTGGGGCAGCCGCTCTACTGGTTGCTATGGGCAACAGCCCGCTTTCCTCTGCACAATGCACGGAATAGCAGTGCCAACATGCAGAGGGAGAGATGATTGGCCGGGACGTTGTCACTCGGGGCACCCCTGTAAAGAGGGCGCCAGATATCACAGCAGCAGCACTTTCCCCCTGCATCTCCAGCCTGGCAATAACAGAAAGCTCTGGACACCGCCAACCCGGAAGCCGTTCCCCAGACAGAATTACATAACTACCTCCACCATCACCGAACAACCAATTTCCTCCCAAACTAGATAGCCACATCCACCATGCAGCCTCCACCCCCGTGAATACAGTAGTCCTGCAGAGAAGGGCAGCCGCAGTGGGGTAAAATGACAGCACCAGATGACTCACATTCACCTATTGCGATCCAAGCAATAGAGGTTCCGTCATCCGTAGCCCATCTGTCTCCACTAGAGTGCCGCTGCTCTGTTACTACTATTATTACTACTTCCTACTTCCTGTCTGTTCTGAGAATCAGGAAGTTCAGAGCAAGTGGCGGCACCGTAGAGGAGACAGATGGGTTTCGGATGATGGGACCACTATTGCTTGTATCGCGGATAGGTGAGTGGGCGTTTGTCATCTGCTGCTATCATTCCTGCCCGCTGCAGGTATGGTTCTCTGTGGGAAGGAAGGGAGGAGTGGGCAGCGCACAGTAGCAGAAGAAGGACCCAGGAGAAGAGCCTGGCTCTGAAGACAGTCAGCAGTGGGCGGCGTCCTTTGACAGGATGGGGAGGGCTGGATTATGTGCTGATGGGGCCCCTATGACTCTGAATGGAGGCCCCAAGCGACTGCTTCTGTTGCCTGGTCGGTAATCCGGCCTTGATTGCAAACACATGAATTGTGTAGAAAAAAATCGATTCCCGTGCGGGCCATTAACTATAATGGCCATTGTGGCAGTGCCCTTCTTGCCATGCGCAGCATAATGCACACAAATCAGAGTCCTTCCTTCCTAAAGTTTGACCCTTTTAAAATGAAATTTCAACTCGCAGTGCCAAAGCAAAATTTGGCTGACTCAGAGCTAAGGAGAGAAAATGTACTGAAATAATAAATACAATAAAACTAATGAAGACAACCATGATTGATGTATTCATCTCTTGAGAACAAAACAAGGTGGATGATCATTCACTATAATACTTTTATGAAATATTTGCCATTTTTCAGATGCAGAAGCCAGTACATCAGCTCTCTCTCTCTCTCTTTCATCTGCAGGGGACTCCAGCTCACTGTGGGCCTTGGTGTCATCACATTTTCTTTTACCCACTTGCAGAAGAGAGAGACAGTAGATGGAATGGCATCTAGAACTGCAATATGGTAAGTTTTCTATGCTTACATTTTGATCCGTTTTTTTCAGTCAACAGCTACTTAGAATTTTAGCACTGCAAAACTAACGAGGCAAAACAAAGAGTGAAATGCATTAAAGTGCATCAGAGATACAATAAACAGGCATTCAGATATAAAGACCTGAAATACAGTGTGCTGTATGGTGAAGCAATGAAATGTGCCACTGTTCATCTGGGAGCAGAGGGCCAGGAAACCTACTAGAGCTGATCTTACAGGTTTCTGCAGTTTGTCTTGGTTGTTAAGAACTTCATTTGACAATACTAGTAACAATTGCTAAGCAACATTTGGCCTTACAGAAAATGCATGACTACTAGTAACAAAGACCAACACAAATAAACCTGGAGAAAAAAAATACAAAATTGCCTGAAAAGTTTTTTTTTTTTGTATACAAAAGTCCCAAGGGTACCGCTGGTAAGCCCTTCACTTTCTTTTAAATTTCATTCATGAGCTGTATTGTATGGCACAGTGTGTTTTTCTTGTTATTTTAACTAAATCCCAGCTGCCAAGTATTGCAAACCAGGGCTGTGTCAGTATTTTGCCCAGACAGCTGCATTGAGCAACAGCTCTGACTCACAGAAGCCTTCAGTATTTGCAGGAACCCTCTGAAGAACCTGCAGGCAGTAACCAGAATCACCTGTCTGCATGAAAGGTCTAATAACAATTAAAGTGATTGGGTCATACTAGTTAACTTCACATTATTTTTATGCACCTTTAGTGCCATGGCAACAAACAGGAGGTACAGGAAGGACATTAGACCAGAAAAACATCAAAGCTTTGCTGCATACTTTCAAAAGGAAAGTGAGGAAAGCAGGAAAAATGGTGGAAGAAGTAGGTTCATATAAAAAATTGGCTTGGGGTAGGACTTTGGAAAAGCACTTAGTTTGAGCACCACTCCAAGACAGCTGAAGTATTGTGCGATTCTCTATACTGATGTGGATTGATGGTTTTGAGGGTTGTTATTGTGGTTGGGTCCACTGCCACTCCAGAGCAGAGGCATTGCTGCTCATCTGATGGATGGCAACAGATATAAGATGAATTAGCCAATAGGAAATCATTGAAGACTTCAGCTTGTTCCCTCAAATTAAAGAGCAACAGACATGGTGTAAACCACGCCTTAAGGTTAGGTTAGGATAGGCTAGGATAGGGGATAGTCAGAGTTTGGTGATAGAATCCAGTTAGGTGTGAGAAAACGCGGAAAAGCCGCTTCGTGTACTGGCGGCAAGGCGGCTGATTCCGCGTCCAGCGCTGTGGTTTGTCCGCAGCAGCGTGCGTCTGGTGTGGCTGGGTCTGTTAGTTCACACAGGTTGAGGAGCTGCGCGCGCCAGAAGTCAGACCTTTTATACCAGCAGGAGATGTATCAGCTGATCAGGACGATCAGCTGATTCCTGCTGGACTCCTGATTGGCTGAGTGGCTCGGGCGGGGCGGCAGAGTCCTGCAACTATATATTCAGGTTGCTTGTCAGTTGCTGGTTGTCTGCCATTGCGAATACCTATGTGTTAGCAATCAGACCTTAGTCAGATCCTTCAGTGTGGTGGAACCAGGTGGACCTGGGAATCCACACTTAGCCAGTTCACTGTATTATTATCTGTGTTATTGCTTAGACCAGTTCCAGGGTGTAGAGACCACGGACCTTACACCCCAGACTAGGAATACTGTGTATCATCTGTGTTATTCCTTAGACCAGTTCCAGGGTGTAGAGAGCACGGACCTCACACCCCAGACTAGGAATACTGTGTATCATCTGTGTTATTCCTTTGACCAGTTCCAGGGTGTAGAGACCACGGACCTAACACCCAAGACTAGGGAACTTGTGTTATCATTCTGTTATACTCCAGACTAGTTCCAGGGTGTAGAGACCATCGGACCTCACACCCAAGACTAGGCATTGTTTGATATCTGTTATGACCTATTGCATTTCTGACTTTCCCTCTGCTTTCTGATTCGGTACCTCGCATATCTGATTACCTGTTGCCAAACCCTGCTCGCTTAGGATACCGAATCAGTCTTCTGTCTTTGTAACCTTATCTGTCTGTGTGTTGCCGACCTGGCTTGCCCGACCTCGAGAGCTATCTCTCTCGTTAGAGATAGTCTCCAGACCTGGTAGTGACTACCACCCTCAGGTGTCACTCACTCACAGGTTCAGCCTACCTTACCCTGAAACTCCACCCCTTTGGAGTTCTCAGGCTACTGGAAGGTCTCTGTTCCTACCAAAAGGCAGTATCGCCCATACTGCCAAAGACTACCTGCTCCTCGGGTGGTCTTACTCAAAGTCATTACAGTTGCAACAAACACTCTCACTATAAAGGTGTCCAGAGGTTAGTTATACTTGGATTATCGGCGATTCTGCAGATCATCAATAATCAGGTATAATCTGTATTCTTGGTGATACTGCAGATCACCAATAATCAGATTCTCTCTGTGTGCTGACACCGATCGTTACATTAGGTTAAAGAGAAACCGTAACCAAGAATTAAACTTTATCTCAGTCAGTAGCTGATACCCTCTTTCACATGAGAAATCTATTCCTTTTCACAAACAGATCATCAGGGGGCTCTGTATGGCTGATATTGTGGTGAAACCCCACCCACAGGACACTGTGAGGACCATGGTCCTCGCAGTTTCCTGTCTGTGAACCTCGTTGCATTGTGGGAAATAGCTGTTTACTGCGGTTTCCAACTGCCAAAAAAGCAAGCAGCATCTCCTTCCAGTGACATCACCTGCCAGCAGTAAAAATGTCACCATGTGATAAATGTCAGAATGTAAATCAGGGAGAGGAAAGCTTTTACAATGGGCAAACACTGACTAAATCATTTATACATAATTATTGTAAAAATGAAGCACTTTTTTTATTACATTATTTTCGCTGGAGTTCCTCTTTAAGGTCAACAATAATGCAACGGATAGGTTATTGTTTGGGTTTTCTAGAGAGTTAGACTTACAGTGAAGTTCAATGTTATAGTTTTGGTAGAGAGAGAATTAGGGTTAAACTGTGTTAGGGCTATTGAGGCATAAAGGTTAGTTAGGGGCTCAGGTTAGTGCTCCGTAAAACAAAACTGGGATAGGGTTATGTAAAAGACATGAGGGGAGGGATAAGTTATATTGAAGAATTAGGGTACGTTGGGAAAGTCCTACACTGTTCTATGCTGTGGTCATTTCAGAGCAAAGGTTTGGCACTCCGATCACATAGTTCTCAAATAACAGGCTCTGAAATCATGGATTTGTTGACCAGTCTGTAGGTTTGGAAAAGACAGCTTTATACTGTGGTATTAAAAAAATGAAATAAATAAAAAGACGAAACCTTTTTGTACTGATCATGTTTCTATAGAGTCTCACTATCACTAGTAATGTGGAAAACAAGGGGCACAATCATGCAAGAATAGCGTGGGATGCATTTTCATACATAATATACTGCACGCCAAATTTGTACACTGTCAGATTTTTGGCACTGCATAAATAATTTTTGGTGTGTTTCTGCAGAATTTCCTTGGACAATCAACAGTTCTGAGACTATTAATTATTTGGCAAACAAACAGCATTAGAAAGTAAATGTCAGCCAAATAAACACTGGAAGTTGGCACTGTTTTTGTTTCGAAGAGGCACACTAATTAAAGCAATAAAATTACACTAAATAAGAAATTAAGGTGGGAGTTTTATGCGTGTTGATTTATGGACATGTACTTCTTGCATTATGATTTTCTCCTTTTTTCAACTATATTAAACATAAGATTTTGCCATACAGTATTTACTTTAAATGGAATGTTTATGCTACATGGTACAACAATTCAGATACTGAATTACTGCATTTGGAATATTTCATTATTTAAAAAAATTATGTGGGTTATGAAAAAGACCAGGAATTTATATAGTCAGCTGAAAGGAACTAAAAATGCCTTTAGGGAAGTATGCTGCAATTGGAAGACAGTTGGATAGAGGTGGAGGGGCACTGGAGAGGCTGTACACTTGCTTTTGTGTTATACAAAAAAGGATGACACTCATAGCTTGTTTTATGAAGGTTGGACTGTATGATGATACTTCAATAGTCCTCAGTTCAATATGAGAGCATTTCAGCTGAACTGGGCAAACTAATCTTGTGTCAGCAGGACCTAAATCCAAACCCTGGTGAAATCAATGGAGATGACAATTGAATGGGCATTCAGGGGTTGATTCTGAGATCATCATAATAATCACAAACACTGGTCCACATGACAGCCCAGGGGCCCCAGGTCTCTCTCACTCACTGGGGCCCCCAAACCACCATGCGACACCTAGAGGGAAGTGCGGGCAAGCCCTGGACCTCTCACCTCCAGGGAACTCACCCCACCACCTCTAAACTGAATGCCAACTGCAACAAACACAATTGCTAACTTCCAGCCAGAGCAATATCCTGCCTCTATCTGGCCAGTCAGCCAATCAGGTGCACTGTCATACACCCTTTGCCTGCTGTACCATACCTAGCAGGAATTACATAGATTAGCATTCAGGTGGGAGGCTTCGGTTGGACGCAATCGTGAATTGCGTTGTTTACAGGGACGCCCCGTGTAGGCACATCTTCCACACGGTCCCCTCCCTAACCACTCACCTGTCAACCGCATCCTAGAAGCTGCAAAAAATAAATTTAAAATCACAAACACTGGTCCACATGACAGCCCAGGGGCCCCAGGTCTCTCTCACTCACTGGGGCCCCCAAACCACCATGCGACACCTAGAGGGAAGTGCGGGCAAGCCCTGGACCTCTCGCCCCCAGGGGTCCAGGGCTTGCCCGCACTTCCCTCTAGGTGTCGCATGGTGGTTTGGGAGCCCCAGTGAGTGAGAGAGACCTGGGGCCCCTGGGCTGTCATGTGGACCAGTGTTTGTGATTTTAAATTTATTTTTTGCAGCTTCTAGGATGCGGTTGACAGGTGAGTGGTTAGGGAGGGGACCGTGTGGGAGATGTGCCTACACGGGGCGTCCCTGTAAACAACGCAATTAACGATTGCGTCCAACCGAAGCCTCCCACCTGAATGCTAATCTATGTAATTCCTGCTAGGTATGGTACAGCAGGCAAAGGGTGTATGACAGTGCACCTGATTGGCTGACTGGCGTCTGCTGGCCAGATAGAGGCAGGATATTGCTCTGGCTGGAAGTTAGCAATTGTGTTTGTTGCAATCATCATAATAATCTCTGCAAGCTTCACCAACCAGCTTGCACATACAAGTGTTAAGAACCATGTGGTAAGGTATTGCTCCAAAACAGTCTATAGCTTGCCATCAGTCTTCTGTACATTGTTGAGTTGTTATGTATTCTTTATTCTCCACCACTCTGCTGGTAGTTACGATCTCGGCCTGGTGTGGTTTAGAGTTTAATAACACAGCTACACTTTGTTTTTTTTACTCTGTTACTGTGGGTCATCATATGGGGGGAGTCTGATACTGGGGTCTCTCATAGGATGATATGTGTTACAAGGATTTGTCATAGTGGCTTTCTTTTACTGGGGGGTTGTCTGTTACTGGAGTCTGTCATTAAAGGGGATCCGAGATGAAAAACTAACTATAACAAGTAACTTGTCTATACAGCATATCTTATCTAACATTTAGATAGTTTACAAAGCAAATCTAGCTGCAAACAGCTTCAACAGTTTATGATTATTTATTCCTGTGATACAACGAGAGCGGCCATGTTCTGTTTGTCACATTACACACAGGCAAGCTGATCTGTATTTCCAGCCCTCAGCCTGTGAAAACTTCACTCCCCTCTCCTCCTAGATAGTGCTTGTGCATTTTGAAAGACCATCATGACAGATTAAATGTAATCAATGTGTTCCGTGTCCACCTTTAGCAGATCTTTCTGCTAAAATCTATGCATCCTTCTTTATTTAACGATCCCATCGCTAAAGATCGTGGAAACTTCATTCATCAGAAGTTTCTAGCAATTCAGTCTTGCTTTGGGTACTTAAACTAACTCAAAATATAGAAGGATTAAAAAAAAAATCACAATATCAACCAGGCAACAGGTAATTTAGTTAGTAGCCTGCATATTCCTTTCACTACAGATTTCCTTTAAACGGATTAGGATGCTCTGTCTGCAGCCATGAGTTGTATATGAGTTTGGAGTAATGTTCCTGGCATCATTCCACTGGTATGCCCTGTGCCCTACTCATTTCATCAAGCATCTAATTTGCTTAGGCAGCTTAGTCTTATGCAGCATCCTAATCAGCTCTATGCTCCTGTACTTTCATCAGCTTTTGGTATATCTATACTGTATATGCTGCAAGGCATGGCCCCAGTCTCAGTTTGTTCGGGGATATGTACTTTGTATTTTATCTGTTGAGTACATTTTGTATGTTTATATTTATCATCAGACCAGTTTTCAGGTCCATTGCAAGCCAGCTATTCCTGGATTTTGATTTCACTGAAAAATGGCAATTTGAACTTTCAGTTCCCCCTATGTGACATTCGCAGGGCTGAAGCAGAGGGTACACGGATAAGCTATTTCTGGTGTCCTTGGTTTGAATTGACTATGCTCTACTAATGAGACAGACTGGATGAGTCAGTGTTTTCTAACCAATGCACACAGGTTTCCGTGACCTTTCAGAGGAACCTGTGTGAACTGTCTGGAAAGAGAAACCAAACATTACTGGGTGCCCTCTGGTTGTATTTCTGCAGCTGTCACGCTTTCTGCAGTCATAGCTAAGCCCATATTAGCTGAAGAGGGTGGGAGAAGAGGGGCCTGTCAGACATTGGATTCTTTTATTTATTTATTTTTAACACAAAAGGACCCCCCCTCCTGCCTTTCTCTTTTGTCCTTGTGTGATCAAAGGGGTATTCTGCATATGAAAGGATTATAGTATTATGCAACTTAAATTAGCCAATCACCACCCTAGACCTTAACAAAAGCACTCACATCTGTTCAATCAGTTGCCCTATCTTCTCTGTTTTTCTTTTCTCAGCTCAGCATGTCAAGTCAATGCCTTCATTAGATTGTAGTTCAGAAAGTCATTCTCAGTCTTTCACAAAAAAGATCTTGGACTCATTGGAACGGATTTAATAAGGGGGATGGCAGTGAAGTTTCACTCGGCTAACTGCGATCACGCAGTTACATGTACAGGAATTTGAAATAAGCAGGAACTTCTCTGCATGATTAGTTGTTTCAAGTGATCACTGATGTTTACTATTCACCATGAGGAAAAGTGAGGCAACATCACACGGAGGATGGAGGGTGGGCAGCAATGTGCGACATTTACTGGCCTCAGCATGATCAATATTTAGTAGTATGACATGTTAACATGGTGTCAATAATTTTTGTGCATGCACGACCATTAGAGCTAGTCAATGAGATGTAGAAGTCCGCACCGCCTCTTGCGTTACCAGTTACAATAAACTAAAGTAACTCCCGAGGTGATGTGAACTTCTACATAGCTTCTACTCCAATCAAAGGACAAACATAATACAGGTAGTCCCTAGGTTAACAAATGAGATAGGTCCCTTCTGAACCTGAATCTGTTCTTAAGTCAGAACACAGTGCAATCTCTGTCCCCTGTACCCCCCCTGTGTCACCTCTGCCCCCATACCGGCTTATAAAAGTTTAAAAGCCATTTTTTCTTCAATTTTTTTTTCCAATTTGAAACTTGACAATTTGACTTGTCCCCACAGAATCTATGCTGTCCTTATCGTTCGTAAGTAGGGTCATTCGCAAGTCTGTACTTCAGTTGAGTATTATTGTCACCTGTATTTCAACCCATTTTATGGACATGCTCATGAAAAAAGCCAGTCGCACTCTTAGCATGCTGGTTTTTTTTGGACTCCTGAATTTGCCCTTGAATAATAATACTATCGTTCCTCTACACGGACTCTCACTAAGCTCATTAAAATATCCATACAAGTCTGTCAATTCTTTATTTTAAATCTCTAATATTTTATATTATTTTTATTTCCACAGGTTATATTTGCATTAAACCAGACCCTTCTGCAACAGGAAAGCCTTAGAGCAGGCAGCATGCAAGCTCCATACACAACTGATGACCTTATCAAGCATTACAACTGTGGAGACCTAAACTCCATAATATTTAACAAAGACTCTTCACAAGTATGTTTGTCCAGTTATTTCATACATATTGCTTCACATATTATCTGATCTCTAGCATGTTTAAAGCACTATTCAAAATAAGAAATATGGAGCTGTCTGAACATCGTTTTCAGTTTACCACAGTTAATTAAAAAAAAAAAAAAAAAAGCTTAAAAGTACAACGTAACTTTTTTTTTTTTTTTTGCAGATACGTGATACAGAGGCGCCAAAAAGGATAAAAACGTTTTAAAATCCGTTTAAAAGGGGAAAGTTGATGGACTTTCCTCCCTCGGAGAAACAAAACGGACTGAGACATTACTAATAATCACAGTAACATTTATTAGAAACTCCAAAAGTGCAACGCGTTTCGCTGGTCACTATCCCGCTTCATCAGGCAGTGAATGGAGGATACAGTGTCGGGTCTGTAGCGTGGCTGAGTGCCTCTGTGCCATGCTACAGACCCGACACTGCATCCTCCATTCACTGCCTGATGAAGCGGGATAGTAATAAATGTTACTGTGATTATTAGTAACGTCTCATAGTCCGTTTTTTTCTACGAGGGAGGTAAGTCCACCAACTTCCCCCTTTTAAACAGATTTTAAAACATTTTTATCCTTGTTGGCACCTCTGTACTACATATCTGCAAATATCTAGTCCACCCTTGGTGGAGGGGTGTCTCACCACCTTCTTCCTGTCTACAGAGAGTGACTTCTTAATACCTGAGTGAGGTCAGGTCCTAATTCTCCCCACCTGCCTTTCCAGTGGTTGTCTTTGTGGCAACCCATGTTTGTGAGTATAACCATTGTGCTTCTAATATACTACCACTACTGACTGAAATACTACACTATATTGGGCTCTCGGTTTTCTTGTTTTTATATCAATCCCCCCCTTTTTTAGTTTTGCATATAATAGAATCTCTGCATATTCTACTTAACTTCCTGCCCCAGTGATAGGGTCTCACATCTCTCCAGTGGGTACACAGCAATAAAAACATCAGCATGCTTCCTTGAGATGACTCTCTTCTCACTTCCTGAACAAAATCAAAATCACCTGCACTTCCTGAATCAAAAAAAAATCTGTGAGGTGTCTATAGCAGTTTGTGTCTCTACAATGGAGAGATGCACAGTTAGAAAAGCCACACACTTTTTCTAATCTTTCTATCCACATCTAAAAACAAGGATGTGAGTTTTACTAAGGACACAATTTACTACATTAGCTTCACACTAGGTCATTACATACCTAATATGCTGTGGCTAAAAGAATAGCTAGTTGCGTGTGAAGTATGTGTCTAGCAAACTGTGTGCCTCCTAATGCACAGCATTGTATTTATAGCGTATTCGCTCATCAGTCAGAGGTTTACCTCCACATAGAAATGTTTTCTGTGACCAATAATGTATTTTAAAATGTCATGCACAAATGCGTATTATCAGTCAGATGCTAAATACCATGACTCTAGTGAAAGGATTAGTGCGCATCAGTCCTCAGTTTAACTTAGGATAGCTTTTCCTGTGAGAGGCATAAGACTACTGTGCCAAGCCTCAATGTGTGGGAAGAATTTGTGCTTATTGCCCATAGCAACCAGTCATTTATTTTTGCATTTGCAAAGAAATCAGCAGTGTAAAATACCAACTGGAAGCATGATAAATATTTCAAGGGAACAAATCATTTTCACATAATTATTATTATTATTACATACACTTAAGAAGGCAAATGTGGGCACAGGCTCCCCAAGTTAATGTTTGCATGAGATATTGAAAACACTAATGGAAATATCTACAGACTTCAAACAGGAAAACAGATAGCTGCCAAGTCCTTATTAGCATCCATTACATCTGTACATGCATTCAACACTGGTACAGTTTTTCTGTAGTGTACATGAGGCAGATGGGGGGTGTCAGTTGGGACACACAGACACGTGTCCTGCTCCATGCCATGCCTCTGTGTCCTCTCTGCACTGCTCTCCCCCCCCTCCTCCGTGCGAAGACCCCCTGAATCTAACGATAGCCAGCCTATCGGTAGACTAACGGGGAAGGGGCGTCCCTCAGTGGTGCATCTGGAAGGGTGCACAGGCATGGCTTGTGCCATGGGTGCCAAGACTGCCTCTGTGCTGCACCGCCATGCCTGCCCCATGCCTCTCCGTCTCTCAGACCTCAGATCAGATTTTTCTGTTATCTGGGGAACATGGCTACTTTATTTATGCATGTAGGGTGCACTTGGCTATTTAATTATTTTATCTCAACGCACCTGGCTATTTAATTTATCATGAGGCACCTGGCTTCCTGTGACTACTTAAAGGGAACCCAAGGTGAGAGGGATATGGAGGCTGCCATATTTATTTCCTTGTAAACAATGCCAGTTGCCTGGCAGCCCCGTTGATCTTCTGGCATAAGTAGTGTGAGTCAAAACCTTGAAACAAGCATATGGCTAAAGCAGTAAAACCCGAGTCAGCTGAGTCAGAGTACCTGATCTGCTGCATGCTTGTTTAGGGTCTATGGCTAAAAGTATTACAGACACAGGATCAGGATGAGTGCCAGGCAACTGGTATTGTTTAACTACTTGCCAACTGCTCCATGCCAATTGGCGTGAGCAGTGCGGCAGCCCCAGGACCGCCCCACGCCAATTGGCGTGAACGGCCATCTATAGGGCTAGCAGGAGATCTTGCGCAGGCTGCGCGCGCATCTCCTGCTTAGAAGGAGACTGTTACACGGCGAAACCCCGGTCTAATTGCTTTGTACAGCGCTGCGATCCGCAGCAGCGCTGTACTGGGGACAGCCGTGCCCCACTGGAGATGTGGAAGTGATCCGCTGTCATAGGCTGAAGCCTATGACAGCCAATCACGCTGGTGGGGGGAGGGAGCGGGGTAAAGTTAAAAAAAAAAAAAAAGAAAGAAATGTATTTAAAAAATAATAAAATAAATATTTATATAAAATAACAAACACTGGTGGAGCGATCACACCCCACCAACAGAGAGCTCTGTTGGTGGGGAGAAAAGGGAGGAGGAATTACTTGTGTGCTGTGTTGTGCGGCCCTGCAGCTTGGCCCTAAAGCTGCAGTGGCCAATTTTAAGAAAAAGTGCCTGGTCTTTAGGGGGGTTAACACTGAGGTCCTCAAGTGGTTAAAAGGAAATAAATGTGGAAGCCACCATATACTTCTCACCTCGGGTTCTCTTAAACATTTTTATTAGGGGTCATGTGACTACTTGATTCTTTTATCTGGAAGCATGGAAATATTTGATTCTCTTATCTGTAACCGTGTGACTATTTATGTATTTAATTGTTAGGCACATGGCTACTTAATTCTAATATCTAGGGGACAATGGCTTATCAATTTATGCATATAGGGGCAGAGTAAACTCTGGTATTTGGGTAACCCAGCAGCTTAATTCTGGTTTTACAACAGTAGTGCGGCCTACAGATAAAAGTTAAACTGCTTCTCCAACAGTATTGAATTATGGCCTCCCAATGCTTGTTGGACTAAGATCTTCCGACTTGCCTTAACCCCCTTTCAACCAATAAACAGGGAGAGCAGGGGAAAGGGGGGGGCAGAACATATTTGGTCTTCTTGGGGCCTTTTATGGTCTTAATCTGTAGCCAGTGCTCAAACTAATTAGCTGTAATTATGTGGGGAAAGGTTAGTGTTAGGAGTGGGGAGGTTAGTGTTAAGGCCCGTACTCACGGGCTGCAAATGTTGCCTGTCGCCAGCACACGTGAGCGTGTGGGCGACAGGCCGGCGACAGCTCCTCGCCAGGTCCCTCTGCGTACACACGCGGAAGAGGGACCAGCGGCGAGACGGAAGCTGTCGCCGACAAAAGCTGTCGCCGACGGAAGCTGTCGTTGCGGCGACAAAAGTCCCTCGTGAGTATGGGCCATTAGGAGTGGAGAGGTCAGTGTTAGGAGTAAGAGGGGAAGGTTACAACTGTAGTGGGAGGTTAGTGTTAGAGTTCAGAGAGGGAATAAAAAGACAGATTTCAAAAAAAAGAAACTGTGGCAATATCCTGAAAAAAACAAAGGCAACCACAACAAATGTAAGCGAGAAAGCTTGCTGTTTTTAGAGGGGAAGGCTGGGGTGGAGTGGGGGAGCAATTTCAATGTTTGCCATAGGTGGCTCCCCTGGCGTCCCTTGCAGGAGAGGCACTCCGGCATTAAAAAACGCCACTTCCTATTTCTTCCGCTCTTTCCATGTCTCTCTCCGACTCTCTGAGCTCTGTGCTCTTGGATGGGAGCATCAAGCTCTGTATTCAGCATTGTGACCCAGTGGTCGCAGGCATTTTATTTTACTAATCGAAAAATGAAACCAAGCCATTAAAGGCTGCAGGAGCAACATGGAGCGCCAGTAATGGGCGCTAACTGATCTGGCTTGCCCCAGGATAACGCTGGCTCAGGTGCTCTTAAATACGAACACATAGGCTCATTTAACAGCACCATGAAAGTTGTCATAGCTGACAATATTTAATCAGGTTTCTTTGTTCAATTCAGATCAGTAAAAATTATGTCCTCCCTAGTTGCTGCATTTTACATACCATCATTTAATTCTGCACTGCACTGATTCAGCAACTTTTTACCCATCCTCCCTCTATAGTTGTCTAAAGCTATGTTCACATTTAGCAGTCTTATCATCATGTGAGGTGTCAACATGCCAGTGCTCCTGCCAAAAACATTACTCTGTACTGAGCAGCAGGTGTTGTCCTATAGTGACTGCAGTGTAAGTAGGACTAGTACACCCGATTCTGTGGGAGAATACAGTAGCAATCAGTTTAATTAAGATCATACAGCCAACTGCTGAACAAGGGGATGTCAGTATGGGCTTCAGACCATCACCCATGACAACCATGTAGGTTTAGATGGCTTTGTGGCAGTAATATTAAAGTGTAGCGAGCAGGATTTCATAAAAAATAGTCAAGTCATGGGTTGGAAGCTTGGACTTGCAGACATCATGGGTTCTGGCTGAAGGTTTGCTGCATAAAGATCTGTATCAGGTAATCAGATTAAATCATTCAGAACATTGGTGTGATTGTTACTACTGTAACAATGCATTCTTATTGTAGGTGCCTCATTTTATCAATGCCACACTACCTCCTCACGACCGAACAACTGCACAAGAAATTGATAGCTATTTCCGCCAAGAGCTCATCTACAAGAGGAACGAGCGCATGGGGAAGAGAGTGAAAGATCTGCTAGAGCAGTTTCCAGAACAAAGCTTTTTCTTTGCTTTTGGAGCAGGTAAGGAGTGATCAAGCAAAGCTGTTCTTGAATGTGATCTGATCTCTTCCTTCGGCTTAGATTTTGTGCACCCTGTCAAGAAGCTGGTGGCTGGGGATGCATGTTCTGTGTCCTATCACATTATAGGGGTGTTTAGAATAGTGCAGTGAGTCTAAAGTGGAGCAGAGAGGCTAATAATTCTGAATTGCATGCAGATCTCATGCAAATTGCGTACAGCTTGGACCTGGTCCAATCAAATGTACTTTTTGCTGATTTGGTTTGGTCCAGCTCCATAGCATTTGCATAAAATGTTCATGTAAGACAGAATTACTAGCAGGTTAGACTGGTTTCTTGGGTTTCAAAGGGTGCAAAAGATGGGGGATGATTGTACAGAGAACAAAATGATAACTAAACTGAACATAAGTTCACTAACTTTCTGTAAAAACATTCAACCTAAACGTATTTCATGAGATAATTGGAATTACCTGTTTCAACAAGAGCGGAGTGCATACATACATCCAATTTTGATCAGCCGATGATTGCCCAGTTTTACCACTTTTATGCAGTATGAAAGCTTAAAGGGATACTGTAGGGGGGTCAGGGGAAAATGAGCTGAACTTACCCGGGGCTTCTAATGGTCCCCCGCAGACATCCTGTGTTGGCGCAGCCACTCCCCAATGCTCCGGCCCCGCCTCCGGTTCACTTCTGAAATTTCTGACTTTAAAGTCAGAAAACCACTGCGCCTGCGTTGCCGTGTCCTCGATCCGTGAAGTGAGAGGTATATGGAGGTAGGGTGACCAGGCGTCCTCTTTTGCCCTGACAGGTCCACTTTTTCCGACCTGTCCGGGGCGTCCTGGCGGGTTTTAGAAATGTCTGGGTAGTGAAGAGCCATTTGGGAGCCGAACGAGCCGGCTCGGGCCAAGCCTTAGTCTAGTGATGGGAATTCCGGCTCTTTAAGCATCTGCTCTTCTGGCTCGGCCACTCAGTTCCCAAAGAGCCGGCTCGTTCGGCTCCGAAAACGGCTCTTCATCACCGCTAACACACATCAGATCAGCGGTGAGCAGGAGATGGGAACCAGCGCATAGCAGCCGCACGGTGGACTTTAAATGCTGGACATAACCAATGATGTCACTTCCTGCATTTGAGTTCACCAGCGCATGGCTGGTGTGGCTGACTCCTATCTCCTGCTCACCGCCGATCTTAGGTATGTTAGCGGTGGCAGCTACACCGCAGGGGAGAATGAGGGACGTATATTTAGGCAGCCGCACGCAGCATGGGGGAAAGAGCATTTTGTGGGGAAATCTGCTGCGAATAAGATTGCATTTGTGGGAAAATCTGCTGCCAATAAGATTGCATTTGTGGGGAAATGTGCTGCCAATAAGATTGCATTTGTGGGGAAATGTGCTGCCAATAAGATTGCATTTGTGGGGAAATGTGCTGCCAATAAGATTGCATTTGTGGGGAAATGTGCTGCCAATAAGATTGCATTTGTGGGGAAATGTGCTGCCAATAAGATTGCATTTGTGGGGAAATGTGCTGCCAATAAGATTGCATTTGTGGGGAAATGTGCTGCCAATAAGATTGCATTTGTGGGGAAATGTGCTGCCAATAAGATTGCATTTGTGGGGAAATGTGCTGCCAATCTCATTGCATTTGTGGGGAAATCTGCTGCCAATCTAATTCCATTTGTGGGGAAATCTGCTGCCAATCTGATTCCATTTGTGGGGAAATCTGTTGCCAATCTCATTGCATTTTGTGGGGAAGTCTTCTGCGAATCTGATTGCATTTTGTGGTCGGCCACCCTCCACCATGTGGTCCGGAAAAAAAAAATGGCCCTCCATGCCTGCGAAGTTAGACAGCACACAGCTAAGGTCTTGTATATTTGGCCTCACCCATGACCACGCCCACATGCTGTTGTGATCGTCCTCTTTTTTGGAAATCAAAATATGGTCACCCTAATGGAGGTTGCCATATTTATTTCCTTTTACGCAATACCAGTTGCCTGGCAGCCCTGCTGCAGTGGTGACTGAATCACACCAGAAACAAGCATGCAGCTAAATATTGTAAGATCTGAAAATAATGTCAGAAACATCTGATCTGCTGCATGCTTGTTCAGGGCTATGGCTACAAGTATTAGAGGCAGAGGAACAGCCAGGCAACTAGTATTTCTTAAAAGGAATTGAATATGGCAGCCTCCATGTCCCTTTCCCTTCAGTTGTCCTTTAAGGGGGCTACACATCTCTCAACTTGGCGGCCGATCGAACATCCGAGTCGATAATTATCGAATTGGATGAAAATCATTTTCGTCAAGAGCATGCCCGATCGACGATGTGGCCAATTTCGGGGTAAAATTGATCGCATGTATTGGCTGCACATGCTGCAAGATGTCGGGCCGTCGTGGTCGATCTGGTGCGCAGCATGATCGAATCAGCCAGATATTGATAAAAAAAAATCAACCACTGTAAGGCCAGCTTAACTGGAAGTGGGAAAATTGGTCAATCAAAATTGGATGGGTGTATGCACCCTTAATTAATTAAATAGAGAGGTGATGGTGCCTTGTATATTGGTTAATGTCCCCGTATGATACAGGGTGGGGCCAACCCGAGGATTGACAGGTATATAACTATTTAGCAAAGAAAGGTCATAAGGCCACCATAATTATACCAATATGCAAAATCAGTTTATTACAGTAAGATACACTACAATACAAAGCACAATCCCTTAAATAGTCCCTCGAATAGTCTCAAAAACCCTCCCCACATTTAAAAACAGACCATGCAGAGCCTGTATCATGCATGAGTGGTCCACTGCTTGTGTCTTAAATACAGATCAACAATCATGAGTTTAAGCCTAAAGGCTATATGTTCACCTCACAATCGCCCGCGCATGCATTCACCTTCCAAACTGCCACCATGTCCCAATGTATAACGGGGGCCCCCCTCTCACTCTCTTTTCGCCCGTTATGAGCAGTGGAGAATGTGATTTCCAACTTTCAAATGATAAGTTCCGCTATAAGGAATCAAAGTCTCCGGATATCTTATCACCTCACAACTTTAGGTGTAATACTTTTAGGAAGTATGGATGGGTCTCACCCGTGCACTGTTTCCTTTTCCGTATATTCAGTACCGCTTGTTCCATTCAGTATATTGAGGCCATGTACATGGTAACTCCAGTATCCGCACAGATCACCGGTATAGATGACTCCATTGCGTGTATAATCAACACGCGGACCACGCCAGCCACGCTGGTACTGGATACAGGATGGAGGCGGCCGCCAGAGGTGAAGTCACTGGTATGCAACCACTCAGCCAAACGGAGCTCCGCCCACCGACGCGTTCCACGCCCACATTGGGCGTTTCATCACACCCTGATGAAACGCCCAATGTGGGTGAACATATAGCCTTTAGGCTTAAACTCATGATTGTTGATCTGTATTTAAGACACAAGCAGTGGACCACTCATGCATGATACAGGCTCTGCATGGTCTGTTTTTAAATGTGGGGAGGGTTTTTGAGACTATTCGAGGGACTATTTAAGGGATTGTGCTTTATATTGTAGTGTATCTTACTGTAATAAACTGATTTTGCATATTGGTATAATTATGGTGGCCTTATGACCTTTCTTTGCTAAATAGTTATATACCTGTATGCACCCTTAAGCCTGGTTCATATATCCAATTTTGATTGGCCAATGATTGATCAATTTTACCACTTCCATGTATTATCAGAGCTTACCGTGGCAAATGAAGAAAAAGATCCGCACCACCTTAAGAAAAGCTTAGTCTGTTTTATTGGAAAAAAACATACAAATTTAAAAAGAACTTTAAGGCAGGACAGTCCACTGTTTCGGGCTCCTGCCCATCTTCATGCTGGCAGCATGAAGATGGGCAGGAGCCCGAAACAGTGGACTGTCCTGCCTTAAAGTTCTTTTTAAATTTGTATGTTTTTTTCCAATAAAACAGACTAAGCTTTTCTTAAGGTGGTGCGGATCTTTTTCTTCATTTGCCACAGTTTGAGTCCCATGGTGTCCGGGACTATTAGATCTGCACACCTGACCATCTGAAATTGATGGAAGCCAAGCAAGTGCGACTCCACACTCAAAATTATCAGAGCTTACCTACACGATCAGGTCCAATCTGATTTCCTATCTTTTAATCAATTATCTGATCATTCCTATACAGAAAAATCATAAATCAGATTGGACTTGTTGGAAATATTAGATTCGACCCGTCTGCAGGGAAATTGCATGGCGTGTACCAGGCATAAGACCCTAATCTTTCAGCAGTATTCAACTTTTGCCTTATTTTAAACACTTATTTTAAAAAAAATCTAGTCCAGGTTTGTCATGTTTACTAGTTTTTTTCCCACTATTTTCCAAATTTGCCAACTGTCATCTGAAGCACTCACTAAATCTTGTTGGATGACTTTATTTATTGTGTTTACATAGCTTTATAAACTGAATCTTACAAATTCCTGTGTGTAATTGCTGGGGATACACGGTACGTTTCTGTACCGTGTATCGACCAGCTGATCCGACCAGCTGATAATATTCAGCTGGCCCGATCAAGCCGCTCGACCCGCGCCCGCTCGATTCCCGCCTGCGGACAGTGGCAGGGAATCGAGCAGCTGATAAGGAAGCACCGGCGGGGGTGAGCGGTAATCAATCCACACGGACGAGCGGGGACGCGGCTGGGGTCGATACAGCGGCTAATCGAGCCGCCGATCGACCCGTGTATCCCCAGCATAAGAGCTTCAGTTTCTTCCAATTCCTGTGAACAAGACATGAATAAGTTGACGCACAATTTTGAGTAACTTTGCAGGATATCACTAAACACACACAAAATAGTTGTTACATAGAATATTCACTTTGCATTAGGTCAGTAAACCTCCCAAGTATCAGCATTTTTTTTATTAATTGAGCTATTTCCCACAGCCATAAATCTGATCCTTACTTGCAGGGTATGTCTGAATGACTGTCTGAGAGAATGCTGACGCATCAAGTATTTAATGGCCAGTATTCTAGTGATTTAAATCCTGACATATTATAGTCACTTTAAAGCAGATTGCCTTACATTCTTCCAGAGGTAGTCATGTACCATACACATTTTCAGAAGTATCAGTCAACATGCTATGTCATTTTTTTCTTTATGTCATCTACATAGACTTCTAAGTCAATCTCTAAGGCATCTTTCACATCATACGCGCTGCCTTGCGCATATGGTGTGCGACACGCAAGAAGGGCAGAAGTGCATAGACAGCACTTCTGCCATTCACATCATATGCACTGCGCAGTGGTGATCGCACTGCTGCATACGTTTTTCTGAAGTGCAGTGCTGACCCATTCAATGTAGTGAGTGGAGCCAGCAACACAGCGCATAGCGAAGCAGATGGCATGCGATCGTGTGTGCTGCGGTCCAATCGCACTGCCATCAATGATGGGAATGAGCCCTAAATCTCATCTCTGGGAATCCCAGCAATTGACATTGGCAGTGCAAACAGTGCTTTGTATGCCCCCAACTGACTGTTGACCTTGAGTGGAGTCAGTTTTGTTAACTGTGTTAGTTGTAATTTAGTCTGCTCCTTGGCCAAAATCATTCCTGTAATAATGCCTTGGGGAGGTCTTCCCAACAAAAGAGAAGAGACAGCGACAGAACAGAGACAGAAGGCCCTTAAAGAGGAACTGTCACAAAAAAATCTTAAAATTTAAAACACATACAAATAAGTACATTTCTTCCTGAGTAAAATGAGACAAACATTACTTTTCTCCTATGTTGCGGTCACTTACAGTAAGTAGTAGAAATCTGACATTACCGACAGGTTTTGGGCTAGTCCATCTCTCCATAGGGGATTCTCAGCATGGCCTTTATTCTTTATGAAGACAATCCCTGAAAAATATTTATACAGAGATGCTGGCCAGCCTCCCTGCTCACCGCACACTTTTTTGGCAGTTGGATGGAGCGACTGCCATTCATTAAGTGCATTTTGAAAATACAGAATCCCTGTGAACCCCCCATGAGGAGATGGACTAATTCAACACCTGTTGGTTCTGTCAGAATTCTACAACCTACTGTAACTGACAGCAACATAGGTAAAAAGTAATGTATGGCTCATTTTACTCGGTAAGAAACGTACTTCTTAATTGTATAAGTTTACATATTTTTACATTTTAAGATTTTCGTGACAGAAGTCCTTTGAAGAGATCTTCCCCAACACTACCACAATTTGTGAAGGAAATGGGGTTTCTACAAGCAGGCCACATTAAGGCAAAGAGGAGGTACCATGGTAAGGTAATGGTCAGCACTGTAGACACTTGTTGCTATTAGCATAGACATGAGACAGTGGCAGAAAATCCTTGGTGGAGTCTTTCCATAGACTACACACAGACACCTGCTTTTTCACCAGTGATGGCAAGCAATGGACCACATTAAAGCAAAATAGAGGATCCATGCAGGGGATAACAAAGTGAGCAACTGTTTGTCTAATGTGAATAGCAGACATAGAAGGTCTTTGGAGGGGTCTTCCCAAAAACTGCTAGGCCTTAAGCTGGCCATACACTAGGCCGATTCCCGCCAGATCGACAGCAGATTCGATCACTGGGATCGAATCTGCTGTCACATCGTTCCCGCTACACGCCGAATTTCGATCCATTTCGTCCGATCCCGTCGATCGCTCCGTGTGGAAAATTACCATCGATCGCCCGCGGGTAGGGAGCACGTCGCTAGCGGCGTTCGAGTGCCCGACGACCGACGCAATAGAGCCCGCATACATTACCTGCTCCGCCGGCGCGACTGCCCCCGGTCACCGCTGCTCCATCTCCGCTCTGGTCTCCGGGTCCGGCATGCCTCACTTTCTCCTGGCCGGCAGGAAGTTTAAACAGTAGAGGGCGCTCTACTGTTTAAACTTCCTGCCGGGCAGGAAGAAGTAAAGCATGCCGGACCTGGAGACCAGAGCGGAGACGGAGCAGCGGTGACCAGGGGCAGTCGCGCCGGCGGAGCAGGTAATGTATGCGGCGGGGGAGCGTCGGCGACAGCACCACCACCACAACAGATTGTGAACGGTTTCAGGCTGAAATTGGTTCACAATCTGTTTGCAGTAAAGGTAGCCATACGATCCCTCTCTGATCAGATTCGATCAGAGAGGGAACTATCTGTTGGTCGAACCTGATGGCAAATCGACCAGTGTATGGCTACCTTTAGTGTGAAAGCTGTTTTATTTGTAGGAAAACTTCTCAATGGGCCTTCATTCAGATTTTGCTCCGTTTTATTCATGGTATTCTCACATTTAGTAAGGCTGGAACCAGAACCATGAATTAACAAATCAGGATTATTCATATAATCTTTAGTGAGAATATAGTCCCAGCTATGACAGTAGCAGCATCACTTAAAGCACTGGAGCCCAAGCTGCTGCCATAAGGCTGTATTCTGCCCTTCAGTGCCTAGTATATGGCCCCTGGACTGATTCACCAATGAGAAAAATTTCCAGTATTAACTAGTTACACTATCAGTTTTGGAAACACATAGCTCACTCGTATGTTCATTTCTTCCCTTATTTAATAACATGCATCAGTAATGTAAATATGTTTAGTAACATGCAGGTCTCATATCTTATCAAGATGAACATTTTTGTTCCACGTGTATTGAAATGATGTAACATACAGTACATAATAACAATAATACTTAAATACAGCTTTTCTCCAAGTGACCTCATTTAGGGCAAGGTGTTATTGAAGGAACATGGGAGATAGCTGCTGATACAACTCCACTGACATGTTACACCATTGCTGATACTGTGCAGTTTACAACCTGCAGATATACCACCACCATTACATTAAACCTTGCATATAATCCCAATCTGCTACTTGGCATTGTGCTAATATAGAATTGTGAGAAAAAAAACAAACATGTTTGGAAACAGTTATTCTAACTGAGTGGGCTTGTATGAAAGTATGTCTAATCCTTCCCCATTCTATATATAAAAAATAAAAAAATGATGTTTTAATCTCATAGGCCATTTTATGGGTAACAATACCGTCATCGATGTATTAAAAAGATACGGCTATGATGTGTATCACACTCCTGCTGGGCGGTCCATCACAAGGTAAGTGCACACAATCACACAAAAATACACATCAGACCTGTTGTACTTTATAAAGGTTATTAGGGCTGGAGAACACGGAAGTGAATAAATAATCTTTCAGCCATAATCCAAATTTATTTAAAAATATGTGTGGTAGTACAGTGGATCATATCAAACCAAAAAATGAGGGATGTTAAAAGTATCTGTGCAACTACAGTCATTCAGTGAGATCTTTATTTAAATGAATCCACAACAGTTTAAAGGACGACTGAAGTGAGAGAGATATGGAGGTGGCCATATTTGTTTTCTTTTATACAATATCAGTTGCCTTGGCAGCCCTGCTGATCTATTTAGCTGCAGTAGTGTCTGGGTAACACCAGAAACAAGCATGCAGCTAATCTTGTCTGATCTGACAATGTCAGAAACACCTGATCTGTATGTATATGTTTGTTCAAGGTCTATGACTAAACGTATTAGACACAGAGGATCAGCAGGATAGCCAGGCAACTGGTATTGCTTAAAAGGAAATATATAGCTCAAAATCCCTATCGCTTCAGTTGTCCTTTAATCACACAAATGCCAATTTAGTCACCTTTGCCATATCAGACTAGTGCAGCATATTGAAATCTACGCCCTATTTGGTGATTCTTATGTCAGCCAGGGCACAGGTTACAGTGTCCCCACTCAGCTGTCCAGTGACAGGTGAGCTCCATGCACTGGTCCTGTCAGCCAATCACAGTAATCACTTAATTAAAAATAGGCTCTGGTCCTTAAAGGACCATTATCGCAAAAAAAGTAGGCTGTCAAAATCTGACAACCAACAGGTTTTAGGCCAGTCCATCTCCTCATGAGGGATTCTCAGGGTTTTCTTTGTTTTCAACAGCATTTTCTGAACAGCAGTTTAACTGCCAAAACCGTAAGATACCAGCCGGCCTCCCTATTCACTTGCACACTATTTTGTCAGTTAGACTTTGCAACTGCTGTTCATGAAATGCTGTTGAAAACAAAGAAAACCATGAGAATCTCCCATGAGGGGATGGACTGGCCTTAAACCTGTCGGTTCTGTCAGATTTTAACTGTCTACTTTTTTTGCGATAGTGGTCCTTTAAGAGGTAAGAGCCAGAATTGTTCAAATGCAATCTGAGACAGTATCTGTTTTACAATCAAATACATTTTTTTTACAATATTAAAATAGATTATAATTACTGTATAACAATAGAAAAAGTTTATAATTTAACTACACACACATGGCCTGTTGCCTCTTGCCAAAGGAGATTGGAGACCACCATGAAAAAGAAAAAGAAAAAAATCCTGAGGATTTTCAGACAACTCTGGATTTGGACAAAGTATTAACTATGTATTTTGGTTTAGCACAAATGGACATAGCGCTCAATGCTGTAAATACAGAAATGAGGAGAAGAATCCACTGGAGAACAAGTCTCTCAAATTCAGTTTTCAGCGTATCTAGAGAACACCGTGACACCCGTGAGATCTCTTCAATTCGAGTGAGCACCACCACCTCACTGCCAGAAGGGGGCGCTCACCCTTTCAAGATGACCCTCTATGAAATTGGGTCTTATGCGCCTGCAGGGTCATTTAAAGCGGAATATAACCCTGCATTTCAACTTTGCTCTAAAACATTATTTACAGCATATTATATGCAAAAAGCATTTTTTTTTTCTAGACCAGCATTGGAAGGGTTAAACACAGGTTTTAACTTCTATTTAGTTATATGTCTCTATTTAGAAATGTTACACACTCTTTGGCTGTCCTCCAACTCCTTCTCAGTGAGAGAGATGAGTCACATTCACCACTTAGATACATTTATGTAAACAAAATGTATCTATGTCAAGTTCGGATGCGTCTGCAGAAATCTCCAGGAACTTTAAAGCACTGTGTAACCCTTCCAATGCTGGTCTAGTAAAAAAAAAAAAATGCTGGTTGCATATAATATACTATAAATAATGTTTTAGAGCAAAGTTGAAATGCAGGGTTATATTCCGCTTTAATTAAGGAAACCGTCTGCCTGCCATGATCCTCCAATACGATGATCTCCTCCACACACTTTCAGCATACAACACCTCATAGATAAAAAAAACACATCCCTCCATAGCGTAAAACCATTCACCGATTTATTATATGTTAAAAACGGCCACTCACATGTTAAAAACTTGATTTACAAGCATGTAGTTTATAGGGCTCTCCCCCTTAGCATTGGTTGCCTGGCTCACTTTGCCATCAGGCAGAAGAATTGTGTCTGGATAAGCATCCCTTGAGGAGGAAACTCATAGGCCCCTGATGAGACATATACTGTCAAAACTAGTAGGGAGGGACTATATGCGGAAACAAGGTCAGGTGGCATGGAGAACTAGAGGAGCAATCACAAGTTGGCCAGGCACCCAATGCTAATGGAGAGCCCTATAAACTCATGGCAGGTGGAGAGTGGCTTTTAATGACCCTGCAGGCGCATAAGACTCAATCTTACAGAGGGTCATCTTAAAAGGGTGAGTGCCCCCTTCTGGGGGTGAGGTGGTGGTGCTCACTCGAATTAAAGAGATCACACGGGTGTCATGGTGTTCTCAAGATACGTTGAAAACTTAATTTGAGAGACTTGTTCTTAGTGAAATCTTCTTCTCATTTCTGTATTTACAGCATTGAGCTCTATATCCCTTTGTGCTAAATGAAGTTACTATACTGTATAGGAAGAGCGCCACAAGATATACTCCATTATTTCTTTGTAGCCAGCGCAGTGTTTTGGATTGGATTTTGATGTATTTTGGTTGTTTCAATGTGCTTTTAAAGTGTTTTGAACTACTTATAACAGTGTATAAAATACTGTAACATTTAACAACACAAATATATAAAAGAAACAGTATTATACATTTTGATACATGATGAAAACTTTGTATCTCTGAAATGTTGTAACTCGAGTCATTTATAAGTGTATATCCCATTAAATCGGATCCGAGATGAAAAACTAACTATAACAACGTGTCTATATATCTTATCTAAAATTTAGATAGTTTGCACAGCAAATCTAGCTGCAAACAACTTCAACAGTATATGATTATTTCTTCCTGTGATACGACAGCAGCCATGTTCTGCTTGTCACATTACACACAGGCAAGCTGATAGCATATCCAGCCCTCAGCTTGTGAAAAGTCCACTCCCCTCTCCTCCTCCCCTCTGCCTCTGAAATCTATGGCTAGTAACACATCCTCGTCCTGCCCAGACTGAGCTCCCATAAGCCCTTGCTACATGGCTCTAAGAGTGCCAAGGCACAAAAAGAGCTGTGGGCGAGGCTTGTTTACTTAATAAGGAATTAGAGTATTAAAACAAAAACAAAAAAAAAGTATTTGGCTTGAGGAATGCCCCATAAACGGAACACAATTATGAAAAGTTTATCTCGGATCCACATTAAGCACCAATAATAAAAAGGTAACACATATTTCCCTCACTGAGTCAATTTTTAATTCAAATAATATTATTGAGTGTATGCATGATAATGATATTCATTGATGTGTTCATGATCAAATTGTATTTCAGCGTTACTTTTACAAATGTGATTTTATAAGACAAAAAAAGAAAGAAAATTACTTTTAGATGATGTGTTCTTACATATTATTATTTTATTTTAAAGCAGTAAAAATAAAAAGACACCATCTCCCTCCAAGTTTTCATCCTCTCCGTTATTACCTGGCCTGTCAACACCACCCTATACGAAGAGCTCAAAGTTAAAGCAGCCCATAAAGATGCACAGAGACAAGGAGCTGTTACCAGATCTACTGATATCCGACAATGTAGACCTGCTGGATAAAGCTGACAGGAAATACAAAAAAAAGAAGCAGCGTAAAGGAAAACACCGCCACTTTAGTGACCTCTGGGTTCGCATTCAAGACAGGTAGGATTTGGCTTCTGAAGTGACTCAGGGTTTGGGTTGTTTGTAAAAAAACAAAAACAAAACAAAAAAAAACACTACTGCCTACTATTATCTAGCGGTAATGTATTGCACACCTGTCATTTTCACTGCTTGGCGGATGCTTGCCCGGCATTCCGGTCGAAAAGCTTTTCTGCAAGTGCGCAGGAAAACATTTGAAAGCTTTTGCCGGTGGTCAGCATTTTTCATCTCCGCAGAGGGACACTGAAGCGCTGCGCTAAACGACTGTTTCCAGGGTTGGTATTAATGACAGGAAAATAGGGCTAAATACGTGACGTTTGCACAAATGATGGTAAACGGTGGGAAACATTGGCACAGTCACTGCCCAT